>NC_084881.1:24442575-24745606 GCF_023558435.1 Drosophila sulfurigaster albostrigata
GCGTCTCTTCGAATGGAATGGGTTGGAAGTAGGGAAGCAAGAGGTGGGGTGGGGTGGAATGGGATGGTAAGGGGTGGGGGCAAATTAAGCAGGTTAATTTAATTTTAAATAGAAGTTGATGGTTGTCTCGGAATTGCCTTGATTTGTCTTGGTCATGCGGTGGCAATCTCAAGTGGCAGATGGGCGTAGAAGAAGCGCCAAAATAAAAACAGATCATTAATTTTATGATCTTGGAGGTTAGTGAGTGAGTGAATGAACGAGTGAGTGAGTGAGTGGCTCACCCAGACAGGTTCCGCTAAATGAATGGATCGACATGGTAGAAGCTGGGATGCTAAAGCATCATTAAGTGTACGAAGTGAACTAAGAAATTAATTAGCTGCATATAAACAGTTTAATACATTTTAGAATGTGCGCTTCCTCCGCTTAAAGATACTTTCAATTCACAGCTGATTGTCTTCCTTTCATATTGAACTATTCGAAATAAAAGAATATAAATTAGTTATAAAATATAATGTAGAATGTAGAAAAAATAAAAGTTATCATCAATTTTCAAAGCACTTGATTAGCAATTATTAATTCATGCATTTTCCATCAATTAAAGTCTTCTAAGTCTTTTTTTTTAATATTTTCCAGTTTGATCATTAATAATATTGAAATCCTTTTGCAAGTAAAATCTGTAATCTATAAAGTATCCCGCCTCTCTCTGCGATTCTCAATTTTACAACTAAGCTTCAAACTTTATTGATTCATACACTTTTCCATCAATTAAAGTCTTATAATTATTGTTCCCTTTTTTTTTTTGATATTTTCCATTTTTTCCATCATTAATAATATTGAAATCCTTTTGCAAGTGAAATCTGTAACCTATAAAGTGTCCCGCCTCTCTCTGCGATTCTCAATTTTACAACTAAGCTTCAAACTTTATTACAATGCACAAAAATGCGAAGAAAGAAATCCTTTTAAATTGCGCAGTTTAAGGCTTTTGCACATTTGCCGTGAAACATTCAAAAGTTTTAAGGTGATTTATTAAATGGCTCAGTGCTTTGTGAAAATCGAGCAACTTTCTAACCGTTGTGTTTTTTTTTTGCTTTTGGGAAAAATCACACGCATCGAAATTATGACATTTCATCATGTTAACTATCGAACAAAATTTGTTTACAACATCCAAAATGCCAATTACGAAGAGTTTGAAGTCTTGGAAAAGTAAGTGAAATGTTGTAGATAATCTGCGAATTGATGACTGTCATATAGTGGCATAGAGAGAGAGATAGAAAGAGAGAGAGAGGGAGAGGGGGATAGATAGATAGATTCAGTTGTGGCGGCAGTCTAAAAAGGCTTTTGAGTGCCAAGTGCTCCACAAGAGAGGGAGAGGGAAGAAGCAGAGGGGAAACGGCTGCTGCAAGGTGAGAGGCATTGAGATGATGTTAAGATGTGCCCACTGTTGTTGCTGTTGTTGCTGTTGCTGTTGCTGCTGTTGCTGTACGTAATCCAAGGCAGTTAATTGCGCCTTTAAACCGGAAGCGATGGATTTGATTGCGTTACACATTTTGTGTGCTGGAATGTGCGCTGATTTTTTTTTCTTCTTCTCTTCGCGCTTCTCTCGATTTCAATTTCAACTTCATTGTATTATTATTATTGTTGAAGTTGTCGATGGCGATGTCGTTGTTGTTTTTGTTTGATGTTGTAAGCAGAGCAATGACGATAACCGCAATCACTTCGAAAATCTAAAAAACAAATCACTTTAGGCTACGCAGCGCAACTGCAAAATCAACAGACAGACAGCAGCAGCAACAAAAATAATAACAACAACAACAGCAGCAACAACAACGGCAGCGAATGCCTTAATGCCTTGGCATACACTTAATCCACATTCAGCTGAGAGATTGAAGCTGCAACTGTTGCTGCTGGGGAGTGGCCAGAGAGGAACTCTAGACGTAGACGAAATGGCCTCGTAATGAAAGTTGCCCGAGTTTGCTGAGTTTGCTGAGTTGCCTGCAATTACCGCTGCTCGAAATACGCAAATCGATTAAATGAAAAGCATTCGCTATGCAATATAGAGCTATCCCGATCGATCGAATACGATATATATATATACCATATATACGTTTGTAGGTGCCCCCGCTTTGGCCTTATGTAAGATCATTTGCAATGCAGCACAGGAGATGAGTTGTATTTTAATTGGAGCGACAGATACACAACGCAGATACTTTGCTAGCAATCTTCTCTCTACGTAAATGTTACGACGTTCTATTTAGATAAATAGAGAGTGTTGTCGATCGATAATGATGAGCATCCTCCATTAAACAGAATGCAGCATGCAACAACTACAACTTCCTCTCTTGCTCTCTTGCGATTGATTGATTGTCTCTACGGAGAATGCATTTGTCGTTATTATTATTTATTCATACAGGAGCGTTGGGAAAACACAGCAAAAATGCAATGCAAATAAATGCTGTCAGCAATCCCGATTGCAAATGCACTTTATTCTAATCCAAAAGCAATACTTCATCCATACAGATGAAATACATACGACACATTTTCAACCGCTGAGATTAATTGTTATTTCTTTGTGACTGCTTCACATATACAATACATTTATTTTATAAATTGTTAGAAATCTTCTTTTAAGTATTGCCGACAATCTTTTTATCATTTTGGAATACTCAAGTATCAAATATGTTCTTTTAATTATATCTAAGACACTACTTTTTATCATTTGATCTAAATGAATTCAGACCAAGTTGAAGGCTTCATCAAATTTTGCAGCTAATGCGGATGTTACGCAGATAATGCGAATCAAATTCCATTTAATAAGTTTTTCTACTCAATTATTTTGTTAATTATGAATTAAGTAATTAAGCTAACAAGCTGAGTTGTCTGCCAAGTAATTTATGATTTTTTAAATGCTTTACTATCCGATGATATAAGCAGATGATTTCGAAAGAATGGACTTTTAATTGATAATTATTTCAAACTATTTTTAATGCAATTTCTGTGGATTTCTTTGATTTATTCTGCAAACAATTTGCAGCACTTAGGCTGCAGTCTATAATAAATAACAATTTGCATACTCATCCAATCTAAATTCAAGACGAGCTGACACACCTTATTACGAGCATCGTTATTGCCATAATTATTTCCTCTTTTTGTTGTCGGTTTTTGTTTATGCGTTTAACACAATCATTAGCAAATTGCTGAGATTCTGCAGTCGCGTTTTCTAACTGAATCATCATCAATTAACAATTAAATTTAAAAGAGCGAATCTACTTAAACACAAAAAACTGGACCTAATGATTGCCCCACCCATTTATAGCAACAACAGCAACAATAACAATAAAAAAAAGAATAACAATGAAGCCAACGTACGCGTATTTTGAAAGCAAAAGTAAAGTGTTTTGAAAGTAAACTACACTAATTTTAAGCTGTAAATTAACCAACTAAACAGCGACAACAACAACAGCAACAGCAACATCTCTCAACAACAATACAAAAAGAGCGCCTCAGGCCTTTGATAACCTTGAATGCAATGAGAGAGCTTTAATTAATTATGTGTGTGTGTGTGCGTGTGCGTGTGTGTGAGTGTGTGCACACAATTAAAAAGGTGTAAAAAGCAACACAAAAACAACAACTGAAGCCGGTCTAGGCAAAAAAAATGAAATAAAATGAAAAAAATGTTCTATGTCCCCCAGATTGAATAATAAATACGCCTCATCATCGATCGGCTTTGAAAAAAAATCAGAGTCTAGAGGAGATAAAAAAAAAAAAAAAACTGGAGCAATTTTCACGCTAACTACACATAAATAAATAAACGTCATTTTGCCAAAGGGCGACAGAAATAACAAAATAAAATACAGAGACGAAGACCGTAAGTAAAGAGACGAGACGTCATCGTTGTCGCTTGAGATTTGTACTTGAAAATGAGTTGGCCGAAAGACAACAACTCCGTCACAGCAACAGCAACAGCAATAGCACTGATGAGTAAACAGACATAGACATAGTCGCATACGAGTCTGAGAGTTGATTACAATAGGAAATAATCCCACAAATTGCTTTAATATTCACTGCAAATCAAATGAAGTTGTGCCGCAAGCTTTGCGCCTCACAATGGACGAAATATTCAAGCGACAACAAAAGTCGCAAAAGTTGCTCGTTTTTTTTTTTTGCCGCTTCCCATTTTCAAGTCAAAGCATTTAACCTTGGACCATAAAACTCTGCAGGCAACAACAAAGCCAGTCAACAACAACAAGTCAAGTCAAGTAATATGTAATCATCGCATTGAATCTGAACTTCCAACACGCTTCTCTCCCACCACCTCCCCCCATCATCCACATCCATGTGTGTGTAGATTTTTTCGCATTTTTGATACCATAATGTCGGGTCTCTCTCCTCTAATTGTATCGCATTTAGCATGGCATATTGTCTGTTGCCTGCTGCCTGCTTTGCCGCATGATATATGACCATTGCCAGAGAGACAAAGAGCGTGAGATAAAGACAGAGAGACAGAGAGACAGAGAGAGAGCGATGGAAGAAACCACAGAGAGCAGGTGTACTTGAAGTAGTTGGCAATTTATGCCTTTGCCTTTGCCTTTGTCTCGTCTCTTTGTCGGACTCCCTAAGTGGGCTAGTTTGTGGGCAATTTTGAAGAATTTGCCCACATTATATGGATATGGGTATGGGTATTATGTGGGTTGTGTGTGCAGCCAAAATGGTAGCTTCACATGACACTGGCTCATTTGGCCAGTCGTTAACCACGACTAGCTGTAAAATATGGAACTTCAGCCTCAGAGTTATGCAAGCCAAGCTGAGAAATGGTTAACTAGGTTACTCTTTGTCGATATATATGTTAAAAGAGGCAATTTGTAACTAGAATTGAGCATGAAACGAAAGAACGGAAGTTCTTCAAGAATGTTTATTGAATGGCAAACACGAATAAAATATCAGCAGAGATGGCTAGCAAAATAATCAGTTACTTATTGACTTTAAATATATTTCAAAAATTAATTACTTTCTGCTAAAGTTCTTAATTAAAACAAGTAAGAAATCTACCCGCTAACCATTTTGAATAAAAGCAAAATGTTGCAGTATTATTCTTAAAATATACCAAAAATATACTGTAATATATGCAACTCTAGCTTTAAAATAACGCTTGTTATTCGATTTTGGTCAATTTACGGGTGTGGAAGTGGGGGTGGCAAAAATTTTAAACAATCTTGATCCGCGTGCAAATATAACAAATGCTGTCGGAAAAAATTATAGCTCTATCTCTTATGGTCTCTGAGATCCAGCGTTTCATACGGACAGACGGACAGACAGACATGGCTAGGTCGTCTCGGCTGTTGACGCTAATCAAGAATAAATGTAAGCAGTTATAAGGAAAGCTTTCAGGGTATCCTATTCAAGTGACAAGCATTGTAATTGAAGGAATTTTAAGCTGAAAATATTAAATAAATAAGAAATTCTAAAATGATTTAACAAACTCAAATTATTCGTTTTCTATAATTAAAAATTCATTCAATAAAAATATTTATTATATAAACAAGGAATCGAGGAAGCTTTCAGTAAAGTAGTTTAGTTACTTAAGGGAGAAAAACTCTACGAAATATTACTAAATTATGTATCCACTAAGCTTTTTACTTTAAAGCTTAAACATTTATTGCTTTAACATTGCCTCTGGAAACTCTAAACATAAAATATTTGTATTTAACATTTCGCTGTGCCTCACAGCAAAACTAATAAAAGCAAAACTGTGAAAACAAAGTTAATTATGATAGCAAAATGAACAAGATCGTATACGAAGATGAGTAATACACTATAGCTATAGCCTTTGGAGTTGAAGCCCGAATGTATGCAATTAAAATGTCCCAATCAATTGAAGAGTAAAAGAGAATCGACAAAGCGGATTGAGGATTAAGCGATCGTGGCGAGGTGCTGACAATTTTACATGGGGTGACCGGAAGGAAAAGCCATTTATGGCAAATGCGACGAATGTGGCTAATGCTTTTGGGCAATTTACCAACACTGGCAGGCAAACAGTAAATACATCAAACAGCAAAACAGTAAAACTAAAAACAGAAAACAGAAAACTGAAAACATGTGTGCAAAGCCGTCAAATGTAATTGCCCAGGCAGCGCTAATTGAGCTCCCAGTCGGGGCCAATTATTCTGCAATGTGCACATAAACATGGCAACAGCCTCAGCCTCAGACTCAGTTTCAGCCTCGTCCAAATGTGAGAAAGGCGGGCGGGCGCGGGGCGTGGCAGTTGCCTCGCTTGGCATTCAAGAGCCAAGAGGGTGCGACACTAACAACTTGTCAGCAAGTGCGCAGCGCTGCCTTCGAATCGCATCGCATCGCATCGCATCGGATCGAATGGGATCGGGATGGGCTGCCACTGTATATATATATATATACCATAATAGAGTTGATCGCTGATCGCTGATCACTGCATGGGTGCTTGGGGTAACAACCACTGTGAGGAGGAGTCAAAGCACTTGGCCATTTCTGCTGGCAACAACATCCGCGGATGCAGCAACTGGAGCACTTTCACTTTATGCCAAGCGGCAGCTACAAATGGAATTCGCTCATTGATTGTTTGCCATCTTTAGTATACGCTGTAAAGTTGAAAGCACTCTTCCAACTGGGGTATATTCGCATTGATACAATTAGAAATACCATTTAGCTGTCCCTTGTAGTCAGGGTAATGTGTTATTAATGCTAAATTTCATAATTTGAATATTTTGAATTCAATGCCTATAGGTTAAATGATATTACATTCTTTTAACATAATATATTCTTTTTGAAACTTCAAATTAAATTTTTATAAAAATCATGTATAATTATTGTTTGGATGTTTAAAGAAATATTTCTTTTTTTGATCCTTATTAATTATAAGACATATATGTATGTTATTATTTGTATTATAAGTTTCTATAAAAATCATACGTTTTTCTTTTTCTTGTGAGCCTTTATGAATATATTCTTTATAGGTTCTCATTCATTATTATATAGTACACATATTGTATTTTTATTTTCTTTGTAAGTTTTTAGAAAGATTTGTTTTTTCGATCTTTATTAATTATAAGGAATATTTTATATTTATGTTATAAATTTCTATAAAGATCAACGGTTTTTTTTTACTTTTTTACTCTACTTGTATATGAATACATTGTTTAAAGAGCCTTTTTCATAACATGGGGCACACTTTTATTTGTACTTTAAATTAGAAAACTCATCCCAATTGTATTTTCTTTTGTGTGAGATTTCCTGTTTGCAGCAAAACTTTTCATAAAAATCATCACCCTATTATTGAGGTACTATAAATATCTCCATTTTGTAATCTAGTTGCTTTAAAATAACCGCCGATTTCTAGAAGCCTAAGAATCTTAAATAACTTATATAATTGAAATATTGATACTTAACAACTATATTAAATTGTTATAGAAGATTGTTCATGGATGGTTAAATTTCATATACATATTTTTCAATGTTACATTTTAGTTATTTCTTTTTTTTTATAATTCAAAAATTATACCAAAAATCTTTTGAAATTCAAAAATTGTACTAAACAATCCACAATTTAGCAATCATTTACTCTATTACAATTAATTATTAACTGAAGCAGGAATTAAGAATCTCTTTAGTTCTTTTTCAAACATTGATTTTTACCAACAATATAAAATTGTCATAGTTGAATCTAAATTAGTTTGTATTTATTAAGATCCAGTTATGTAGATTCTTTTGGAATCCAAAAATTATACTAATTTTTTTAACCTGAAGAATTTGTAATTTATCAAACATTTTCTGCATTTCAATTGATTGTAATGTTCAACCTTAAGCTGAAGGCCTACGCTGCCATTGCTTTACCAATAGTGTTATAATTAATTTTAATTATAACTAACCTTTTAAATAATAATAATGTTCAACTGAAACAGGGTATCATTGCGTCTGTCACTGCAGCAAGCTTGTTATTGTCGCGCTTCCATTGTCCATTGGCTGACGTTGGCAGCGCACGTGGCCCAAACGGTAGCAGAGTGTCTACTACTGTTGCTTGTTGCCTGTTGCCTGTTGCCTGTTGCCTGCTGCCTGTTGAATGCTGCCTAGTTGCGCTTGTTGCTGCAGCATGTGTCAGGTAATGATAGGTTGATGTTGTTGGGGGAGTATGTAGCAGCCATGGCAGGCTGGGGAGTGGAGGGGATGACGGATGAGGGGGTCACAATTGCCTGCCCCCGTGCTGCAATATAATTAGGCCTGCAGCGAGAGGCAGGCACTCGGACATGCGACGTTTGCTGTTGTTGTTGTTGTTGTCTGTATCTTACGATTGTCGTTTTTTTTGTCGCTCGGGATGTGCGCAATATTTTATGCTTATGACCACAGAGAGCAACAAGAAAAAAAATGAACACATAAGATAAAAAGAAAAGCCTTGGAAAAGCCTGGCATGTTACAGTTAGCTTTTTGGCCATTGTTCGACGCCCGCAGCCAGCTAGTTAGATACATAGGTGCAGGTTGAGTTTTTTGGAGGGGGGATTCAGATTCAGATTCATATGTAGGCAGAGAGGTATGCACCCGATGCAGTTATAAAGTTTTGCCGAGTGTACCACCAAAATGGCCAAGACAACTTTCTTCTTCCTCTCTCAGGTGCAAACTGGTTTACTTATGATGTGAATGTTGATACGGTTTCTTTTCAATTTTATTTATTTCGCTGTTTTTTTTTTTTACTTTTCTGCTGCTGCTTTTTTTTTGCGCACGCTCTGCTTCTATTTCGTTATTAAAGCTGGCGACAAAACTGGCCAGCAAGGCATTGATGAGGGGAAGGAAAGAAGGGGAGTCTGTCGGGCTATCGCTTTCAGCTAGAACAAGCTTAACTGGCTCCCCGACAAGTGAGTTGGCTATTGAAATAATTGTATCACTCGCCTCAAAGCTGAACTCCGAGCTCACCTAAATTGTGTGGTAATAAATCGAAATCAAATGAGCTGCTTCCACACACACACACGAGGCTCAATGAAGAAATAAAAATTTAATTAATTGCATCAAAAATGCTGAGCTGTTGAAACGTTTAGGCAATCAAATGGAGCAGCTTTTTTTTCGCTGGCTTTACTTTTTTGCCGACTTGCGTCTGCTGCTTGGATGAAGTCGTGAAATTCACAATTATTTTTGGGGCACTTTAAAGTGTTTGCTCAATTAACTATATGAATAAAGTTCAGGTTAAGTTCGCTGCTGTTGTTGTTGTTACTGTTGTTACTGTTGTTACTGATGTTGCTCTTGACGAGTGGACTCGTAAATACTTTCAAATTTCGCTTCGAATACATTCACCAGCCACAAGTGGGTGCCACACGGATCCTCATGCCATTTATTCGCGTGTCCAGTTAAATAAATGATCTGTCATTTG
Organism: Drosophila sulfurigaster albostrigata; assembly: GCF_023558435.1. Taxonomy (NCBI): domain Eukaryota; kingdom Metazoa; phylum Arthropoda; class Insecta; order Diptera; family Drosophilidae; genus Drosophila; species Drosophila sulfurigaster. Next base: position 24,451,958 of record NC_084881.1, read on the forward strand.
AAACTAAGCGCAACAATTCTTTGCTTCTTCAGAAAAGAAAAGTCAAAATGAAAAGAAAAGCCTTTCGTTTATTTTTTTCGTTTAACTGACAGCCGTACGTTTTGTGTGCGTATACGTAATATTATGTGAGTTAAACACTTGTATTTACGGTTGATCAGTTAAGCACACAAATAAAATAGAAATATAAAAATAGGTAAATAAAATTGATGCAGAACTACAAGATGAAAACATATGTATATCATATTGATTGTACACTATCCATTAATATTAACTTAACATTTTAATTGGGTTACCATCAGAAAAAATTGTTGAAGTTATTTACTTTTGTTTGGCTAAAAACGACGTCTACAGTCGGGTCTTAAATTCTTTGGTTGACAATCTGGTATATTTTAAATGTAGAATCGATCAATATGTCCATATACCGAATATAGCATTTGGTATAATTTTAGAATTTTTATGGTATATTTGTATTATTCGAATATGGACCTACTGAAAATGTTTTTACATGTTTTTTATTTCTTAAAAATTATGATTACTTATGGCTTTTGATAAAGGAACTCAAAGTTTTTCATAAGGAAGGAGAAAATCATATATATTTCTTATATTTGATATATATGAGAAACCAGCTACCCATTTTCAAAAAGACCATATTCTACAAATATACCAAAAAACACAAAAAATAGTATATGTGGTATTTTTATATTGCAGTAGTTTGAAAATATATAAAATATAAATATTAGTATGATGTTCTTCCTTATATATAATCTCTATTCCACAATGTTTAAAACAATACTTATGATTATGCTCTCTTATAATAGGCTTAATAACAGTTTGCTTGCCGTTATGAATATATTTAATTCGATTATTTAGCTCTTTAATGCACCACATAAGAATTACTTGCAATGTATCTAAAAGAAATCCATTAAATGTCTAGTCGAAATTGTAAAACTTGCAAAACATTTATTGGCTTCGTATTGGACTCGAGTTTAATTAAGGCAAATAACCTTGTGGGGAAATGCGAATATATAGTTTTGAATATATATTTTGTGATATATAGAGCAGCTAATTTATTTTATTAAAAGCCTTGTTAGACTCAAAGCATTTACAAGCATCGTGATGGCGTATAATAAATATAATGGAGATGTAATAGCACATAAAGTCGACTATAAATCGAGTATACGAGTTGGAGTTCGAGTTGGAGTTTGAGTTTTAGGCTGCTTTAGTTGCTTGGCTCAAATGGTTTGGTTAGTTGTAGTTGGCCAAATGGCTGACTCCAAATGGATGACTGGCAGCTAAACCGCCCACAAGTCCAGTTAAAGCTGGCCAGACCAGACCAGACCAGACGGATCGTATATGTTATAGTTTTGGCATTAGGAAGGCTGTCAAAAAAAAGTGCAGCTGCTGCTGGAGTTGCAGACTCTGGTAGACTCTTGTAGCCCAATAAATTGCATGTGCATCAGTTGTGGCCAAAAATGCGCTCGAGTCTTTGGCCGGATTGTCATTAACAAATGAGTGCTTTAAATAGCGGCTGCATAGAAAAAATGCGCCACAAGCATTGCTTAACAAATACTAGAAAGAGAGAGAGAGAGAGAGCCTGTGGGCAGCGAACTAAACTAAACCAATTTTGCACCTTTGAAATGTGGTGAAAAATTTCAATTATTTAAGCATTTGCCAAGCAGGTAACTTGCAACAGCCTGCGGCTGTTGTGTTGTTGCCTGGACTGGTCGTCTGCATGTGTGCTAGTTATATAAAAGCCTAAAGTAAGAAATAAAACGTCGAAAACTATAACAAACAACAGGATGCAGCAACAGCATCAGCAACGGCAACAGCAAATACAGCAATACTTGCAACACTTGGGAAAGCACTTGCCGCAGCTGAGGAGTCTGTAGAAAAATTGTTGCCGATACAGTTTTCGACATTCATTCATTTAGCGACCAACGACCGAAGACCAAAGACCGAACGCGAAGAGTTAAACTGATGCTGAGACTTCAACTGAAACTGAAACTGAAACTGAAAATTGCAAACGGCGACCGAAGGAGGCTGGCTGCCACACAAATGCGGCAACTTGTGTTGGTTTCGTTTTTGGGAAAATTGAAACAATTTCCGATGTCACTCTCACTTTTTATTTCACTGACGACCGTCCAGGCCATCGCCATGCGCTGCAGTTGTAGCTATAGCTTTAGCTATTGCTATGGCAAAAGATACGTAGATACGTTGTCAGGCAGCTAGGCAACTAGGCAGCTAGGCAGGCAGTCGGGCAGCCAATCTAGACAACGAGATATGTAACGCAGACGACAACGCTGCAAAGACGTGATTTGGAGATGTGTTTGCTTGCATTCAGAGTGTGTTGCAACTGTAACTGCAACAGCAACAACAGTTGTTGTTGTCGTTGTCGTTGCACATTGCTGCTTTGGCTGCTGCTACACTTGTTGTGTCCAGCGGAGGAAAAAGTGGTACAGATTGCGCCGCAGCATCATCAACAGCATCATCATCATCATCATCACCAAGAGCAACGCATCCAACTTGCAACATTGTACTCTATTGCAGTTGCAGTTGCTGTTGTCGGTGTCGTCGCTGCTGCTGTTGATGTGTTGCATTTACTGCCGCTGCTTTTTTCAACAACTTTTAATCTGCAACCATATTTTCGTGATCATTCACAGTTGAGTAGGCACACCTAAAGGTGAAACTTGCTCAAATTAATTATGACTCGCAAAAAAAGGTATTTTTATCGTTTGACCAAAACAAATTTGTTAAATCAATTTATTTGTTTTGGTCACCAAGTTATAAGCAATGTGCATACAAAAATTTGTTATTTACAGCCAACAATTAACAGGAAATGATCTAAAAAATATCTGAATATGATTGCTATTTTCGATTACTAATTTGTTCATGTCATTTTTAAATGGTTCTTAGTCAAATGAGGTAATAAATGTGGCTTAGGTATCGAATTTCCAGAGCTTACATCACCTAAACACATCAATTGTCAACATTTCAAAATGAGCATGAGCAATCAAAGCTAATAACATTGTGATTACTTCTCAGATTTCACTTTAAGCAAGCATTTAAAAACTATTCAAAAAATATAACATAACTATGTGTTTGACTATGGTATAAAACACTTGTCTGCTTGTTTGAAAACTATATTTATCTTATTGCCTATAAACCTTGACTTTTAGTAATAATCGGAAGTAAGATTCCGGTCTCAATAAAATTTATGCTTTGGCAAACTAGAATAAGAATCGAAGTTCGAAACAGTTGAGTTTTTATTTTTGTTTTAGTATTCGTTAATTTATTATATTATTAGTTTGTTGATGGTTTTCTTAATTTAGTTATTAGGTAATTATTTTCCAGTTCTTTGCCGAATTGTTTTTTTTTTCTAATTGTCACAAATTACGTTTGAATGATTTTGTGTGTGAGAATTTGAAATTCTACTTACGACTATTTTCATTACCTGCCTCAACTTTGCGCTTGACTTCATGCGAGCTTAAATCAATGTGAATGAGTGTGAATGAGTGTGTGTGTTTGAGTGTGTGTCTTTGCGTGTTCATTTGTTGTTGCTTTATCGTATTTTGTTGGTATCAGGTTGCCTCGTTAGAGTTGAAAGAGTGAATGAGCGCCGTCTGCGTGTTGAGTTTGAGATGCGTGTGTAGAGTGTGTATGTAAGTGTGTGTGTGTTGATCCTGCCAACAAACTTTGTCGCCGCATTTCGCTTGTCAATTGTTGTTGTTGCATTTTGCTTTGGCACTGATGTAACAAGGTTTAATTTTCCATTTCAATGCTCGATGCGATGCGATGCGGCGGCTGCGCTTTGGAATTGTACTCTCGTTTTTCATTGTGCGAACGTTTGCTTTAGTTTAGATGTCGTCGTCACTCGATTTGCGCTTTGTCTTAACAGTTAGTCAGAGCTGGTTGTTGGTTGCTAGTTGCTGGTTGCGGTTGATTATGCTCCTCGTGCGACACTCGGACCACAACCGTAACCGTAACCGAAGCTGAAGCTGAAGCTGAAGTTGAAGCCACTCGCTGATTATGCGGATGACAACGATGATGATGATGATGATGATGACGATGATTATGCTGTTGGCGTTATAATTATGCAGCTGCAGTGGCTAATAACAAGTAAGAGTGCTCTTCCCCAACTCAAGCAATGCACGACTAGCAGATGCTCTGTATTCCGCTTGTAATTGATTACCAAAAAGAGGCAAACGATGAGCATACCCCATTGTCATGGCTTTATTAGAGGGTAAACTAATGACGTTGTTGTTTAGCTGGGGGCAACTTTAGCCGGCTTTGATGATGGGCTCGGCGGTGTGATCCATTTTGAGCCATAACCAAGTTAATCTCAAGCCAAGTATTGTCAACAGCTTTTGTTCGTTGGAGGCTGCTCTTTGGCTCTGGCTGATTATGCAGGCTTAGCAGCAGCCTCAGCCTCCTCTCTCGACTCCATCTTTGCAGCTCCTAAGATAGCAACATTTGCGGCATTTGCTGTCGACATCTTCCACTGGACATTTTCCAATCTGGAGCGCTTGAGTTGCTGTTGCTTTGGTTGTTGCTGTTGCTGTGGTTGTTGCTGTTATGTGTCTCGTTGGCTGTTTGTCTGCCTGACTGCGTTTTTCGCGGTTTTACAACTTTGATTTCACTTTTCTTTGCAACATGCGACGTTGTTGTTGTTGCTCTTGTTGTTGTTGTTGTTGTTTTTTCTACTCTTGCTATTTGCTGTTGTTGTTGTTGTTGTTGTACCTTCACTGTCCGTTTTTTGAACTGTTTGCTTCATTGCTCTCGTTGTCGTCGCTGTCGGTCCGCTTAAACTTTGTTACTCTTTAATTGGTTTTTTTTTTTTTTTTGCCTTCTTTTTTTTCATTTTCATTTTTGCTCTTGCCTCCATCATCTTCTTCTTTAGGCATCCGTTTTTTTTTAATGATGATGCAGTGGCCAGTGTTGGCCATAATTGTCAACCACTTTTGCACCGTTAGCCACAAATTATAAACACATGGATTCGCAACTGCATTTTCTGTACACTTTTCCACACCACGCTTGTGAAATTTTGTGAGGGGGGCAAAATTAGCAACAGATCTGCATTGATGTTTTTTTTTTCTTTTGCCAGCTAACTTAGCTGGCCTCTTAAAAGGCATGTCATTAAACCGTCTGCATTTTATTGCAGAGATGAGCGGATCTATTGAAGTCCATTAAGCAATCTGCAGACAGCTAAAACTTTGATAATAAAGTTGATGGAAACTGAACTGCTAAATATATTAAAAGAACAAATAAGAAGGGTACAGTCGAGTGTGCCCGTATCCTATAAATATACTAAAAACATGCCACCAAAATGCCCGTATTCTATAAATATACCAAAAATATACCACAAAAAAATATTAAAATATACCGAAAGCTATATTTGGTATATCAATATTGTACCACATTTACCTTAGAAAATTTTCAAATGCAAAATAAATTAAATGTGATTTTATGAAAAGTGTTTACATAAAATAGTAAAATTAAGAATAACCCAAAAATTGAAATAAATTTTAAAATTAAATATAAATTTATATTTAATTTATTATATTGAAGATTTGTTATTCAAATAATTTCATAATAATTTAATATAAAAGCAGAATAACAAATTCGAAGATGAAAAAACAATGTGATATTATTAAAATGACTAATACAAAATATTGGATAGAAAAAGTAAATTGTTCTCTTCTTTTCTTTTCATAATATTTGTGAACTTTTCAGAACTTGACATGTTCTTGAAAATATAATAATTTATTTTATAAATTTCGTTTTTCTCTAACATATATAGCTTTTCCTTATTCTCTTTTAAATGTTAGCATTAGAATTGAACTTTCTCACTGCCATCCATATATTATATTATTAGCTTTTTGGGCATCATAGAAAGTTGAGCAGCTTTACTCTTTATAATATTTGTAAAGTGTTTTATAGAATGAAAATATTTCACTGCTCATCTCGATTTTTTACTCTCAGTATTCCTAATAAAAAAAAATCACTTAAACTTTTTCCTAGTAATCAAGTCTAATTGAGGGAGAAATTGCCAGCGCAATTAGCGTAGATAAAACCCAGTCTGAAAATAGTCGATGCCCTAGAGGTGGAAATAACTTAATTAAAAATGTGCACAGCGAGTTGAACAGTAGAAACAAATCGATTGTAAAACATGTGAGATGCACACACAGAGACTCTACTCTAAACTATTTGCACTCAAGATCATCCCAATAATCGTATCGATTAGTCAGAGTAAAACGATCGCAATTGAATTGCATTTGCGATGCTTAGTTGTTGTTTTTTGTGTAGTTTAGCAGCTGCTAGTATCTCATTAATATCGAAACTGATACGATCTTGAAACGCTTATGTCATCATCAGAGAAGGCAACAACAGCCAACGCAAAAGTTCTCAAGCTCCAAATATTTCTATTATTTTCGTTTTCGTTTTTTTTTGGTGGAAATAATTCAAGTCATACACTTGGCTGAAAGCAGTAAATCAAAGCAGCAAATGCGGCTAATTAACTTTTAGGCCAACAACAAGAGTAACAAAAGGCAATTTGTTGTATGCAACAGTCGCTAAATGCTGCAGCAAACCCACGGAAAATTCTGTTCTAGATAGCAGTAACAGCAACTCGAGTTGCAACCGCCGAAGCAGCAGCATCATAGATCGCCCACTTGTTGCAAGTTGCCAGTTGCAAGTTGCCAGTTGTTAGCTGAATCTGCTGACTGTTAGTGGCTTTGTTAGTTGTGGTTGTTGTTGTCGTTGCTGTTGGCTTCGTTCACATGACTTGCGTGCCATCTGCCAAGAGGCCAAAAAGCAGCCAAAGCAGCGCACAAAGTCAACTGACAACAGACAACTGGCAACCGACAACTGGCAACTGGCAACTGGCAAACTGTGTGGCAGCTGACAACCTACGCAATTGCCTTGCACGCACCTCTAAGTGACGACCTCCATGAGGGCACCGCCCCATCCCTACCCCCCTCCACTGTTGTATTTGTGTGTACTTAGATGTTTGTCAGAGTCGTTTTTTGTCTGTTTGTCTTACATAATCGTCACTCTAGATACCGTTAACATTATTCTCGTTGTCGTCTTCGGCTTTTCCGTCCTAAAGCCCACAATACAATAGAACAATTGTTTAAACTTTTCTAACGCTCACTCGTCGAGGCTTTTGGCATTGCGCCAAAAAAAAAAAACAATAACAATAACAATAACATTGACAACAACACCGCACACCAAATAACTGAAAACCAAAACCAAAATAAGTTAAAAGTTCTATTTAAGCAAGGCAATTAAGTTTTTATTTCACTTTTGCCAGTTGCTGTTCTAAACAATTCAAAATTTCGGCTCTCACTCTTCTCAGTTTGCCAAAAGGCAATACATGACGTCGATGGGGAATTACCCTCTGAGCTATGCAGCCATCAAAGGCAATAATAGCAAGTACAAGAACAAGAACAAGAACACAAACAACATAACAAATGAAGCGAAGCCAACTGACAAACGAATACAACAAATAATAACTAGCACAGCTGTGAGAATGAAGTTGTGACGCACCTGAAACTATAGATCGACGATACAATGAGACAGAATTTAGATCACTTTTTGTCACGGGGGGTTGTTCCCAACAACGAATTGTTCACCTGTCAGTCACCCTGTATGTTGTACTCAGAGTGTTTACGCGGCGGATTGTTGATATTCGATTGGCCAACGGGATGTATACTTGATAGTAAGGGAATTCAACAGAGGGAGGGAATTTAAGCTTGGTAATTTACTTATAAAATATCTTTTGCATTTCTTATGCGATTTTTATGTAATTTTAAGAATTGATGAATGTTTTTAAAAGCTTTCAGAATTCTGCAGTTTCTTGCAGTTCACTTTATTTCAATTTTGAAAGAAAATATCAATTGCATTTCTTTTGCGATTTTTATGTCATTTTAAGAATTGATGTATATATTTAAAAGCTGTTGCAGTTTCCTTCAGTTCACTTTATCTCAATTTTGAAAGTTGTTTGTATAAAATTTGTAAAATGTAAATTTTGGAATTGCAATTGAATGAAAATAAAACTAAAACAAATTTCAATATTTGTTAAAATTGTCTTTTTTAAATATTAGTTTTCAAATAAACTTACAAATTGAATTGAAATAAAATCTTAGATTATATTTTATTGAATACTTAGATAGTTTTCTTTAACATGAATTAACATTATGTATTGGTGCATATTATAATAATTATTAGGTATTATTACTACGTAAAGTGTTTTAAAACTGTACTTTAATTTCACTAATAGGTTTTTTCTTTATCCCTTTTTTATTGTAGGTACAACAATTTGAAAACGCCAAGGCAACTGCAATAGCAACAAAGTCTAGCATTAAAGAGCACAGCGAGAAAGAAGTAGCATTAATAAGAAGATAACAATTGAGCAGCAGCAACAAGAGCAACGAGAGCAACCGCCACAGCAACTGAGAGGAGAAAGCAGTGCAGCTAACAGTTATGAGAGAGAAAGACCACTCACCAAGAAAGATGCTTCCTAGCCCAAAACAGGGCTGTGTTTACCCTGCCTTAGGATTAATACCCACATCGTATATATCACATGTACCTTATGATCTGTCCGCCTCAACGACGGCGGCCACAGCTACCAGCAGCATGACGACGACAACAGCGCGACACCAGCATCATCATCATCATCATCAGCATCCACATCATCAGCAACACCAGCAGCAGCAACAACATCATCAACAGCAGCAGCAACATCATGGCAACAAGGCGAAGCGACGTAGCAGCTATGATCAGCCATTGGATCTGCGATTGGCGCACAAGCGACGTCAGCCTGGCAAGTTGGAGATGGAGATGGAGTTGGAGATGGAGATGGAGGAGCGACAGTCGCCACAGCCGCTGGAGGATGAGAATAGCAATCTCATCATGTTTGCCAACGAGTTGGCCGCCCAACGCAAGGAGAAGGAGATGAACAACAATCACATTGCCGCCTCGCTGGCGGATCTTGGCTTCGATATGAGCCGCAAGATGCTGCGGGCACTGCGAGAGGGCGTGGCAACGCCGCCAGCGCCACCAACGCCAGCCGTTGTGCCCGGCGTGCACTCGACGCTGCTCGAGGCGATGACAAAGACGCTGCCACTGCAATATCGCAACGTGTTTGCGCCACCAACACCGTCACAAGCTGGCGCCTCAACTCCAGACTTTGCCTTTCGGCATCCGCTCAAGAAGAGCGACCTCAGCTGGCCACCCAGCGAGCAACTGGAGCAGCAGTCACAGCATCAGCAGCAGCAACATCTTAAATTGGAGCTGCCAACGCCAGCGACAGTTGTGCCCACGCCCACGCCGCATCCACAGCTGCAGGAATTCCAATCCCGTCAGCATTCGCGCAAGGCAAAGCAGCGTCAGCAGGCACAGGCACAAGCACAATCCCAATCGCAGACGCAGTCAGCGGGAGCGGGAGCGACGACGCTGCCAACGCAACAGCAACGCAACAAGGATCGCTACACCTGCAAGTTTTGTGGGAAAGTGTTTCCGCGTTCCGCGAATCTCACGCGACATCTGCGCACGCACACCGGGGAGCAACCTTACAAGTGCAAGTACTGCGAACGTTCCTTTAGCATCTCCTCGAATCTGCAGCGTCATGTGCGCAACATCCACAACAAGGAGCGACCCTTCAAGTGCGAGATCTGTGAGCGCTGCTTTGGCCAGCAGACGAATCTCGATCGGCATCTGAAGAAGCATGAATCGGATGCGGTCTCGCTGAGCGCCTTGAGTGGCGTCAGTGAGCGAATGCATTGCATACGACGCTTCTGCGAGAATCCCAGCGAGGAGTCCTACTTCGAGGAGATACGCACCTTCATGGGCAAGGTGACGCAACAGCAGCAGCAGCAGCAACAGCAGCAGCAGCAACAACAACAGCAGCAGCAGCAGCAACAACAACAGCTGCAGCAGCAACAGCATCAGCAACAGTCACTGCCATTGGCAACATCGCGAAGCTCCGCATCGTCCAGTTGCTCCGCCTCGCACACGCCCACATCCTCGCACACGCCCACGCAATCGGAGTCATCGGAGACGCTGGCACAGGAGCTGCGTCGACTGCAGGCGGAGCGTGGCAAGACGGGCGACGACAGCGGCGATGAGCTGCCGCCCATTCAGCTGAAGCAGGAGGCGCCCGAGGAAGATGAGGAGGAGGAACTGGAGCAGGAGCAGGAGGAGAAGGATTCCAAGGAGTCCTCCATTGCGACGCTACCATCGACAAGAAGAGAAACGCCTACACCGAAACAGGAATCCTAATGGAAGCCAGCGAAAGTGCAAAAAACAACCTTAAAGCCCAATCCTGACCCTGAATGAGAAACATTTCCTATACTCGTATGGTACAACCGAGAGAAAGAGAGAGAGAGAGAGAGAGAAAGAGCAACGGCAACAACACAAACTATTTGCAGACCTTATATATTATATTTTTGTCTAGCTGTAAATATATATTTTGTATTTTGTAATTTGTAATTTGTATGTTAAATGTTAATGTGTAAATCGAATTGTACAAAACAGAAGATTGGCAACTGTATATCATTTTATGTGCGTATTAATTTAAGCATTGGTATTTTTTTTGTATATATACAAAGCGACAAAACGACAACAAGCGTCCACTGTTTAATAAAAAGTTACAAGTTTTTTGAAATTTACTAAAAAAAAAATAACCTGGGAAATACATTTATTTTTGGGTGAGTAGGGAAATTCGTGGTAGCGCCATCTAGCATACAATTTTTTCATTTGACCGTAAAGTTGCGCAGCCAACTTCATTTTGCGCAAAAATGCGCAAGCCGCAAATTATTTGTTCAAAATGTCGCGCTTTGGAAATATACCAAAAAACTATATGAAGTGTAACCAGGGGTATATTTCATACATTTTGCTTAAGGTCACACCGCGAGTAGGCATTTAGAAAAAAAGGTTGTTTTCTAAGAAAAGAATTTCATCTAAATGTATAAATGTAGTGATACATAGTTTATATTGAAGTGCGTATATTAATTGGCTGCAACACGTGATCGATCTACTTGTACGGCATAGTTATGGCTGCGAAAATAGTAAAAGAATTTAAATTCGGTCTCCAAATTAAAGCAAGCAGTGAGACTGATGTTCAAAAGCTTCGAATAATTAACAGCGGACCTTTATGTTATAAACAGCGCGCTGTTAAACACAGCTGACGTTGTGGCTTTGTTTATAAAAGATAAGTGTATTGCCGGGGTGCGCGACAATCTCAAATTTAGTATTGTCATCTGACCGGCATTCGAATTTCTACGTGTCTGATAAGAAGTAAAATTCATTCATACATATAAGTATCATGGCTACACAGCTGACAACAATATCTGACGTAGCAGAGCTGATGAAATTGCAAGCTTTGTATCTAAAGGAATGGCCTAAACATTGCGTTGGCTACTTTTGGCTGGACAACTATCTACGCTGGTTGGCCAAGGATCCTGCGTTAAAGAACCTAAAGTTCTACACACTAAACGGAGACTGGCGTACGGATGGCCTTTTCATCTTGGTGGTTAGCGCTCGTAATATCTAAATTAGATAAGTGATCAAGTACTTAAACCATTTGTATTCGTAGCACCGCTACCAGCTGTTCTTTTGCAATCTGAGTAGACAGAAGACAATGGAACTGCAAACAGCACTACAACTCTTAGACTGGACAAAGGCCTATAAAGTTAGTGCGATTCATGAATCACACCATGCCATCTACAAGCAACTGGTAGCTAAGCGCCAACTCTGTTTGGATCGCGAGATGAACACGATCATGTATAGCTTGTCGTGCAACCAGGCTAAGGAATTGCAGGTCACCTGTCCGCCTGAATACTACTTGGATAGTGTACGACTTGAGCATGCTGAGCTTATCAATGATCTCTGGTCGGCACGTCACTCCGGTTCCTTGAAGCTTATCCAGCTGCTGATCGAGAACAATACGAATGTGGGTCTCTATGAGCGCTCGACGGGAGAACTATGTGCCTGGTGCCTAAGGTAGAGGAACTGTAATATGCTAATTTGTTATCAGCTAATAACAGCTATTTTCTTACTTTGATTGCCAGACTGCAGAGCGGTTTCCTGGGCGCCCTTGAAGTCCTTCAGACTCACCAGCGTCGCGGACTTGGTCTTGTTGTGGCAGCAGCCATAGCCAGACGGATTGCCAATGAACTAAATCACGATGTCACTGCCTTAGTGAATATGAATAATATAGCCGCTTGTAAAGTTTTTGATAGACTGGGCTTTACACTCGTAGAGGGAGAACACTACTGCTGGAGCATGTGCTTGCCCGAGAAGGAAAGCCCTATTAATTGGCCATCTAATCTTTAATCTTTGAGCACACAGCGACTAGAGAAAGCTAATGTAAATACAAAATATTCCAAAATCCACTACGGAGATTGCACTATTATCATTGCAAGTCGTCGCTATATAAGCTCAGACAAATTGCACAAGTTGATTAAATTGTGGTAGGGAGTGTCTTGAACAAGTCTACTAATGGCGCAGCTTCAACCGATTAGCATCCACGATCTGCCAGAACTACAGGCGCTCTATAGACGAGAGTGGCCCAAATATTTCAAGGAATATTATGTACTCAGCACCGTCATTAAGTTTATCAAGACTGAACCAGGACTGAAGCATCTCAATGCCTATACTTTAGCAGATTCACATGCCCAAGAGCTTGGACTCTTTTTACTTGTGGTAGGTTTTTAGTGTTTATTTATTTACGGATATAAACAAAATAAACAATTTTTATTAGGATCGCTATCAACTCTTTGTCGGCTGTCTGGGCGACACGTTTGACTTGTTGGAGCACGCTTTGCACCTACTGGACTGGTCACGGGGCTTTCAATGCACCACATTTGCAACACGATACCTAGCCACCATCTCGAAGGTTGTAGAAGCCAAGCAATTGAAGATCACCTTTGAATATGACGCCAATCTATACACTCTACCAGCAAAAGAAGCCAAGCAACTGAGGGTGGAGTAGGTTTTTTAATAATTTATAGTATTTTATATTTATTGTGTAAATTCTGTAGCTGCCCAGACGGATTCCAGCTGAGGCCTTTAGTCGAAGCAGACGCCCAGTTAATAGACAAAATGTGGCCCTACAGTGACACGGGTTCCTTGTACTTTATTCAACGGCAGATTCGTCTGTGCCCCAGCATGGGATTATACGATATACAATCAAACAAGCTGGTTGGCTGGTGCGTCAGGTAAGCACTCAGATTAAATGTAATATAAACTAATTAATGGATATATATTTTGGATTAGAACAATGGATGGTTTGTTGGCCGCCTTGCAAGTTGATAACGCATACAAAAGGCGTGGATTTGGTACTATCGTCGTTGCGGCTTTATCTCGGGAGATCGGTGCTTTGGGTGAGGATGTTGGCGCTGAGGTACATCCAGAGAATATACCCTCCAGTAGCATATTCAATAAATTGGGATTCCGTGTGAGTGATCAATGCTATTGGCGTTACACTGCACCTGAAAATGGGAATTTTACGTGGCCTCATGGCCAGTAATGTTGTTTGTGATAAAAAGCAAGATGTCCTGACTAAAAGTCAATACTTATCATCATTACTATTGTGTTATCCATTTTTGTCCCCATATATCCAATAAGAACCAAACTGTAATTTGCACCTTCAGTTTAAAATTACCATCCTAAAAGTATGCAATAAATCTCATATACGCAGCAGATAGGCAACGATTTTTGTCGAATACTTTAATATGCGCCTCCTAAAAGTATGCACTGGAATTTTAAACAAGTTGCTGTATTATTTGAAATGAAAAAAGGATATAACTTCCGAATATCCTGACGGATTTCAAGGACTCTATGCGCAATAAACTCCTATGCTGATTAGCTATCGATTGACATCAAAAAAGTATGGGGTCATCTAAGAAACCAACACTTGTATTTTTTTGGTCCGCGGCTCAAGTGAAAAGGTGAAATGTTGAAAATTTCAGGATATCTCGAGAACCACAAGGACGATTGGAATGTCCTTTGGCAGGATGATAGAGCGAATCAATAACTTCAATTTGACACAGGACTCGCAAGGATTAGACAGGATACGGCCGAGAAGTACACTATTTTTTTGAAAACAAAAAAGTCCTTGTAACTTGGCTGTTTGCAGAACATTCGTCCTTGTTAGTATGTCAATCAGTTTGTATTGTTAAAAGCTATCGTTGTGCCAAAGGACATTACGATCGTTGTTCAAATAGCCGAGATACGGCTGATTTTCGAACTTTTTGCCATTTTTTCTATACCTACCCCTTGAAAAAATTTCATCCGAAATTTTTGACAATGTCCGTGAATTTCCTGAATGCCAATCAATAATATTGGTTACCCTGATCACAAAAATGTAGGTCCTTGCGATACTAGGACTTGGCCGTGATATGGCCTTAAAACTAATGATTTTTTTTATCAAGATTGATCATATACTCTCAAATTTTCAAAGGACGTGTATTGATAGGATCGCTAGAACAAACTCTTTTGATTTGCCTAAGACAAAATAGCCCGTAGCAGGATGTTATCTCTCACCACCACTTATTATTTGGCTTAGAAGTGACAAGGATCAGACAAGACATGCACAAGTTTTAAGCAATTTTCTGTATACAAAAAAAAACGTAACTTTACTGTTTGTATATTTTAGTTTGTAGTGAAAACTACATCTCACCTTCTTCAAATGTCAGAAATATGTCGGATTACTTTTATTCTTTCTAAAAATTAAATACATAATTGCTACGTCCATAGTGGCACAATAAGCAATAGCGCGATATGATGATTAGATTAATATCAACATCTCTTCAAAACACTTCAACGCAGCAGACATCGCCAGACGGATTGCCAATGAGCTAAATCACGACGTCACTGCCTTAGTGAATATGAATTATGTAGCCGCTTGTAAAGTTTTTGATAGACTGGTCTTTACACTCGTAGAGGGAGAACACTACTGCTGGAGCATGTGCTTGCCCGAGAAGGAAATCCCTATTAATTGGCCATCTAATCTTTGAGCACACAGCGATGAGAGAAAACTAATCTAAATACAAAATATTCCAAAATCCGCTATAGAGATTGCACTGTTATCTTTGCAAATCGTCGCTATATAAGCTCAGAAAAATTGAACAAGTTGATTAAATCGTGGTAGAGAGTGTCTTGAACAAGTCTACTAATGGCGCAGCTTCAACCGATTAGTATCCACGATCTGCCAGAACTACAGGCACTCTATGGCCCAAATATTTCAAGGAATATTATGTTCTCAGCACCGTCATTAAATTTATCAAGACTGAACCAGGACTAAAGCATCTCAATGCCTACACTTTGGCAGATTCACATGCCCAAGAGCTTGGACTCTTTTTACTTGTGGTAGGTTTTTAGTGTTTATTTATTTACGGATAAAAAATAAACAATTTTTAATAGGATCGCTATCAACTCTTTGTCGGCTGTCTGGGGAACAAGTTTGATTTGTTGGAACACGCTCTGCACCAGCTGGACTGGTCACGGGGCTTTCAATGCACCTCAATTCCAGCACGATACCTAGCTACCATCTTGAAGGTTATAGAAGCCAAGCAATTGACGATCACCTCAGAATTTCACTCCAATCTATACACCCTACCAGCAAAAGAAGCCATGCAACTGAGGGTGGAGTAGGTTTTTTAATCATCTTTAATATTTAATATATTTAATGTGTAAATTCTGTAGCTGCCCAGACGGACTCCAGCTGAGGCCTTTAGTCGAAGCAGACGCCCAGTTAATAGACAAAATGTGGCCCTACAGTGATACGGGTTCCTTGTACTTTATTCAAAGGCAGATTCGTCTGTGCCCCAGCATGGGATTATGCGATATGAAAACTAACAAGCTGGTTACCTGGTGCGTCAGGTAAGTACTCAGATTAAATGTAATATAAACTAATTAATGGATATATATCTCGGCTTAGAACAATGGACGGTTTGTTGGCCGTCTTGCAAGTTGGTAACGCGTACAAAATGCGTAGATTTGGTACTATCGTCGTTGCTGCTTTATCTCGAGTGATCGGTGCTTTGGGTGACGATGTTGGCGCTGAGGTACATCCGGAGAATGTACCCTCCAGAAGCATATTCAATAAATTGGGATTCCGTGTGAGTGATCAATGCCATTGGAGTTACACTGCACCTGAAAATGGGAAATTTACGTGGCCTCATGGCCAGTAATGCTGTTTGTGATAAAAAGCAGGATGTCCTGACCAAGAGTCAATGCCTATTATTATTATTATTATGTCATCCTAAAGGAATGCATTTCCATGTTTGTCACCCTTATCCAATACGAACCAAACTGTAACTTGCACCTTCAGTTTAAAATCACCATCCTAAAAGTATGCAATAAATTTCATTATATACTAAGCAGATAGGCAACGAACTTTTAATATGTGCCTCCTAAAAGTATGCACTGACATTTTAAACAAGTTGCAATATTATTTGAAAAGAAAAAAGGATATAACTTCCGTATATCCTGACGGATTTCAAGGACTCTATGCGCAATAAACTCCTATGCTGATTAGCTATCGATTGGCATAAAAAAAGTATAGGGTAATCTAAGAAACCAACACTTGTATTTTTTTGGTCCGCGGCTTAAGTGAAAAGATGAAATGTTGAAAATTTCGGGATATCTCGAGAACCACAAGGACGATTGGAATGTCCTTTGGTAGGATGATAGAGCTAACCAATAACTTTAATTTTACACAGGACTTGCAAGGATCAGACAGGATACGGCCGAGAAATACGCTATTTTCTGAAAACAAAAAAGTCCGTGTAACTTGGCTGTTTGCAGGACATTCGTCCTTTTTAGTATGCCAATCAGTTTGTATTGTTAAAGTATGTCCTTGTGCCAAAGGACATTACGATCGTCATTCAAATGGCCGAGAACTTTTTGACATTTTTTCTATACCTACCCCTTGAAAAAATCTCATCCGAAATTTTTGACAATGTCCGTGAATTCATTGAATGCCAATCGATAATATTCGTTATCCTGATCACAAAAAAGTAGGTCCTTGCTAGGTCCTTCAGGATTTGGCCGAGTTATGGCCTTAAAACTAATGTTGTTTTTTTTTTTAGCAAGCTATATCTTGATCATATCCGCTGACATTTTCAAAGGATGTATATTTGTAGGATCGCTATGACCAACTCTTTTAATTTGCCTAAAACAAAATAGTCCGTGGCAGGATATTATCTCTCACCACCACTTATTATTTGGCTTAGAAATGACAAGGATCAGGTAGGACATGCATAAGTTTTAAGGGATTTTCTGTTTACAAAAAAATTCGTTGTAACTTTACTGTCACCAGAATATTTGTCTTTTTTATTTTGTAGTGAAAACTATGTTACATATCACTTTCTTCAAATGGCAAAAATATGTAGGATTTCATTTACTCTTTCTTAAAATTAAATAGGCGTTACTACGTCCATATAGGCACAATAGACAATAGCATGATAAGATGAATAGATTAATATCAACCTCTCTTCAAAACACTTCAAAGCACGTTGGCTACCGAGAGTGCACTGTGAGAGCTTTCTCATGGTCTCTCTAACTTTCTATAATGTATACCCTACACTGTGAATGAGGTGGAAACGACGACTTCTTAGAGTAAAGATTAATAATGCATGGAAATCTGAATTAATCGATTATTGGCCCTGAAACTTACTTAAAGATTGTTTTTCTATTAATATTATTTCAATGCCAAGTTATATGTTCACATTGATATTAATATAGAATTCTTTTTATATCATAAACTTAGTACTTAGGACTTGGCCTTGTTGTGGCAGCAGCCATCGCCAGACGCAATGCCAATGATAGACTGGATAGACTGATAGACTGGGTTTTACACTCGCAGAGGGAGAACACTACTGCTGGAGCATGTGCTTGCCCGCGAAGGAAAGCCCTATTAATTTGCCATCTTATCTCTAAACTCTGAGCACACAGCAACGAGAGAAAGCTAATGAAAATACAAAATATTCCAAAATCCGCTATAGAGATTGCACTATTATCTTTGCAAATCGTCGCTATATAAGCTCAGACAAATTGCACAAGTTGATTAAATTGTGGTAGGGAGTGTCTTGAACAAGTCTACTAATGGCTCAGCTTCAACCGATTAGCATCCACGATCTGCCAGAACTACAGGCACTCTATAGACGAGAGTGGCCCAAATATTTTAAGGAATATTATGTACTCAGCACCGTCATTAAGTTTATCAAGACCGAACCAGGACTGAAGCATCTCAATGCCTACACTCTGGCAGATTCACATGCCCAAGAGCTTAGACTCTTTTTTACTTGTGGTAGGTTTTTTAGTGTTATTTATTTATTTATTTATTATTTATTTACGGACATTAACAAAACAATTTTAATTAGGATCGCTATCAACTATTTGTCGGCTGTCTGGGCAATAAGTTTGACTGGTTGGAACACGCTCTGCACCAGCTGGACTGGTCACGGGGCTTTCAATGCACCACATTTGCAGCACGATACCTAGCTACCATCTTGAAGGTTATAGAAGCCAAGCAATTGACGATCACCTTAGAATATGACGCCAATCTATACACTCTACCAGCAAAAGAAGCCAAGCAACTGAGGGTGGAGTAGGTTTCTTAATCATCTTTAATATTGTATATTTAATGTCTAAATTCTAAAGCTGCCCAGAAGGTTTCCAGCTGAGGCCTTTAGTTGAAGCAGATGCCCAGTTAATAGACAAAATGTGGCCCTACAGTGGACCGGGTTCATTGTACTTTATTCAACGGCAGATTCGTCTGTGCCCCAGCATGGGATTATACGATATGCAATCTAACAAGCTTGTTGCCTGGTGCGTCAGGTAAGCACTCAGATTAAATGCAATATAAACTAATTAATGGATATATATTTTGGTTTAGAACAATGGATGGTCTGTTGGCCGCCTTGCAAGTTGATAACGCGTACAGAAGGCGTGGATTTGGTACTATCGTCGTTGCTGCTTTATCTCGAGAGATCGGTGCTTTGGGTGAGGATGTTGGCGCTGAGATACATCCGGAGAATATTATCTCTATTAGCATATTCAATAAATTGGGATTCCGTGTGAGTGAACAATGCTATTGGCGTTTCACTGCACCTGAAAAAGGTAAATTTACATGGCCAAATGGCCAGTAATGTTGTTCCTGCTCAAAAAGTCAATATTTATGATTATTACTATTTTGACATCTTAAATGTATGCATTTCCATTTTTGTCACCTACATATATCCAAGAGGAACCAAACTAATTGGCCTCCTAAAAGTATGCAATAAATCTTATTATGTACTCAGCAGATAGGCAACGATTTTTGTCGAATACTTTAATATGCGCCTCCTAAAAGTATGCACTGGCATTTTAAACAAGTTGCAATATTATTTGAAAAGAAAAAAGGATATAACTTCCGTATATCTTGACGGATTTCAAGGACTCTATGCGCAATAGCTCCTATGCTGATTAGCTATCGATTGGCATAAAAAAAGTATAGGGTAATCTAAGAAACCAACACTTGTATTTTTTTGGTCCGCGGCTCAAGTGAAAAGATTAAATGTTGAAAATTTCCGGATATCTCGAGAACCACAAGGACGATTGGAATGTCCTTTGGTAGAACGATAGAGCTAATCAATAACTTAAATTTGACACAGGACTCGCAAGGATCAGACAGGATACGGCCGAGAAATACGCTATTTTCTGAAAACAAAAAAGTCCTTGTAACTTGGCTGTTTGCAGGACATTCGTCCTTTTTAGTATGTCAATCAGTTTATATTGTTAAAAGAAGTCCTTGTGCCAAAGGACATTACGATTGACCTTCAAATGACCGAGATACGGCTGATTTTCGAACTTTTTGACATTTTTTCCTTGAAAAAATGTCGACCAAAATTTTTGACAATTTCCGTGAATTCCTTGAATGCCAATCGATAATATTGGTTATCCTGATCACAAAAAAGTAGGTCCATGCGATGTCGGATTACTTTTATTCTTTCTAAAAATTAAATAGTTGCTACGTCCATATAGGCACAATAAACAATAGCATGATATGATGAAGCAAAGCAGCAGACATTGCCAGACGGATTGCCAATGAGCTAAATCACGACGTCACTGCCTTAGTGAATATGAATTATGTAGCCGCTTGTAAAGTTTTTGATAGACTGGGAACATGCTGCTGGAGCATGTGCTTGCCCGAGAAGGAAAGCCCTATTAATTGGCTATCTAATCTCTGAGCACACAGCAACTAGAGAAAGCTAATGTAAATACAAAATATTCCAAAACACGCTATACACGTAGATATTGCTCTATTATCATTGCCAATCGTCGCTATATAAGCTCAGAAAAATTAAACAAGTTGATTAAATTGTGGTAGAGAGTGTCTTGAACAAGTCGACTAATGACGCAGCTTCAACCGATTAGCATCCACGATCTGCCAGAACTACAGGCACTCTATAGACGAGAGGGGCCCAAATATTTCAAGGAATATTATGTACTCAGCACCGTCATTAAATATATCAAGACTGAACCAGGACTGAAGCATTTTAATGCCTACACTCTGGCAGATTCACATGCCCAAGAGCTTGGACTCTTTTTACTTGTGGTAGGTTTTTAGTGTTTATTTATTTACGGATATTAACAAAACAATTTTTATTAGGATCGCTATCAACTATTTGTCGGCTGTCTGGGGAACAAGTTTGATTTGTTGGAACACGCTCTGCACCAGCTGGACTGGTCACGGGGCTTTCAATGCAGCTCATTTGCAGCACGATACCTAGCTACCATATTGAAGGTTATAGAAGCCAAGCAATTGACGATCACCTCAGAACTTCACTCCAATCTATACACTCTACCAGCAGAAGAAGCCATGCAACTGAGGGTGGAGTAGGTTTTTTAATCATCCTTAATATTTTATATTTAATGTGTAAATTAAACAGCTGCCCAGAAGGATTCCAGTTAAGGCCTTTAGTCGAAGCAGATGCCCAGTTAATAGACAAAATGTGGTCCTACAGTGGACCGGGTTCCTTGTACTTTATTCAACGGCAGATTCGTCTATGCCCCAGCATGGGATTATACGATATGCAATCTAACAAGCTGGTTGCCTGGTGCGTCAGGTAAGCACTCAGATTAAATGTAATATAAACTAATTAATGGATATATATTTTGGATTAGAACAATGGAAGGTTTGTTGGCCGCCATGCAAGTTGATAACGCGTACAGAAGGCGTGGATTTGGTACTATCGTCGTTGCGGCTTTATCTCGGGAGATCGGTGCTTTGGGCGACGATGTTGGCGCTGAAGTACATCCAGAGAATATTATCTCTAGTAGCATATTCAATAAATTGGGATTCCGTGTGAGTGATCAATGCTATTTGCGTGACACTGCACCTGAAAATGGCAAATTTACGTGGCCAAATGGCCAGTAATGTTGTTTGTGATAAAAAGCAAGATGTCCTGACTAAAAGTCAATACTTATCATCATTACTATTGTGTTATCCATTTTTGTCCCCATATATCCAACAGGAACCGAACTAATTTGCGCCTTCAGTTTAAAATTACTATCCTAAAAGTATGCAATAAATCTCATTATATACGCAGCACATAGGCAACGATTACTTTAATATGTGCCTCCTAAAAGTATGCACTGGCATTTTAAACAAGTTGCAATATTATTAATTATTATTATTAAAAGGATATAACTTCCGTATATCTTGTCGAATTTCAAGGACTTTATGCGCAATAAACTCCTATACTGATAAGCTATCGATTGGCATCAAACAGTATGGGGTCATCTAAGAAACCAACACTTAAAATTTTTTGGTCGCCGACTCATGAGAAATGGTGAAATTTTGAAAATTACAGGATATCTTGAAAACCACAAGGACGATTGGAATGTCCTTTGGTAGGATGATAGAGGTAACCAATAACTTTGGTTTGACACAGGATTTGCAAGGATCAGACAGGATACGGCCGAGAAATATGCTATTTTCTGAAAACAAAAAAGTCCTTATAACTTGGCTGTTTGCAGGACATTCAACCTTTTTAATACGCCAATCAGTTTGTATTGTTACAAGATGTCCTTGTGCCAAAGGACATTACGATCGTCCTTCAAATGGCCGAGATACGGCTGATTTTCGAACTTTTTTCAATTTTTTCAATACCCACCCCTTGAAAAAAATTTATCCGAAATTTTTGACAACTTCCTTGAATTCCTTGAATGCCATTCGATAATATTGCTTACCCTGATGACAAAAAAGTAGGTCTTTGCGATGTCCTTAAGGATTTAGCCGAGTTATGGTCTGAAAACTAATGTCCTTTTTTAAAAACGAGCTATATATTGATCATATCCAGTTACATTTTCATTGGACATGTATTGCTAGGATCGGCAGGACCAATTTTTTGATCTGCCTTAAAATAATATGGGGTCATCTAAAAATCAAGCACTTGTAATTTTTTGATCCACGGCTCAAGAGAGATAAGAGGTAAATTACAAGGACAATTTGGATGTCCTTTGGCAGGATGTTTAAGCTCACCATGACATATTATTTGTCTCAAGACTCTCAAGGACCAGACAGGATATGCCCAAGCTATGAGATATTTTCTGCCTACAATAAAAGTCTTTGGCACTTTGCTGATTGCAGAATATTTGATTGATTTGAATTAGCTCGACCTCCAAATGAAAAAAGTGACTGATTTCTTGTATTATTTCTATAAATATTAATTAATAATTAATGAATTTGTATTAATTAGCCATTTGCATTAAATTATAGAGCATGATAAGATAGATTGAATAATGCCAATCTCTTAAAAAGTCTTCTATGCAAGTGGACTACCGAGAATCAGAGTGCAATGGGAGAGCAATCGAATCATTGAATTAGTCTTTCTCTCGCTCTCTGACTTTGTAAACCTGATACCCTACACTGCGAATGAGGCGGGTGTGATGGCTTCTTGAAGAAAAGATCTGAATTAATTGACTTTGATTCGTATTATTACTATAAATTAATTAGCATAAATTTCAATGTGAAATTATGTGCATATTAATACAAATTCAGAAATATGTTTATACTTTATACTTTGTACTTTACAGGGTGTTTTGCTAGTGTGACATTGACTGAGAAGTCATATTCTCTATCTCTCAGATTAGTCAGCATTCAATGAGAAATATACAACACAACTTGCGAGTATACAACTCAGTTGATAAGTTGTTCGTGAGTGGTCAAGTTGATAGATCGCTAAGCAACATGTTGCAGCAACTGGAATCGATTAGTCTCGAAATTATGCAGGAATTTCAAAAGTGTTATAGACAAAATTGGCCTAAATATTGTCAAGAGTTCTATTGCCTTGATAACTTCATTGGGTTTCTGAAGAAAGATCCGCAGATCAAAAACTTAAAAGCCTACACACTGAGCGATCAGAGAGCCAAAGACGAAGCTCTCTTTGTGATTGTGGTTAGCAAACATAGATATAAATAAACTAATACATACAATTAAATATGTAATTGTTAAGTTAGGATCGTTATCAGCTGTTTGTGGGCTGCCTGAATAACTCGCTTGGGCTTGTCGAGGCAGCTTTGACCTTGCTCGATTGGTCAACTGGCCTCAAATGTAGTTCGATACCAGCTCGACATATTGCGGCGCTGGAGAGCGTGATCGAGGAGAAACAGCTGCAGTTATTGTTCACAGATTTAACAAATCTGCATTATATGCCAGCAGAGGAGGCGCGTCAGTTATGTGTTGTGTAAGTTCCATTTAAGAAGTGATTCGCTTTTCATACAATGATCTCATCTAGAGCACCAGCTGGCTTTTATCTGGATACGTTAAGGGAAAGTGATGCAGAATTGGTTAACGAGGAATGGCCAAATCATCACGAGGGCTCCTTGTACTTTGTGCAACGACAGATTAAGCTGTGTCCAAGTGTTGGACTCTATGCGGAGGATTCCAAGCAACTGGTGGCCTGGTGCATCAGGTGAGTAGCTTCACTAAGTCAGCTTCATATACATATAACAATTCTAATCCATTCAGACTGCAAGGAGGCTATTTGGGTGCACTGCAGGTGAGAAGTTCGCATCAGAGACGAGGATTTGGCAGCCTGGTCACCAAGGAGATAGCACGTCGCATAGGCTGCCTGGGACAGGATGTGATGGCGCTGGTGAATCCACAAAATACTCCATCGAGGGTGATGTTTGATAAGCTCAGCTTCAAGGTAATCGATCAATGTCATTGGCTGCGAACTCAACCTCTCAACGGAGAATTTACCTGGCCCGAAGGGGAGTAAACAAAGTTACAACTTATAGTTTTAACTATGTATACATTACATTATGTTGTTAGTAAATAAATGCATACACATGTAACAAATGTCTATGCATTGTTGTCTGTACATAGTAAAATTCTACAACTATTGTATATTGTATATGAATACAACTTTGGTATAAAAATATGCCAATTCTTGCATATATATGTATATCTATAGTATGCTATGTGACTAGGATTGCAGCTACAATTGCTGCTTGAGGTGTTCGCAACGCTCGTGCAGTTGGGCAGGACACTCAAGAACACTTGGCTCCTGCAGCATGTCGATGAGCAACTGTCGAATGCACTCGAGATCGGTTTGCAGATGATGATCGTTCATTTGATATCTATCGAAAAGTAATAAGCTGGTTGCGGTCGTTATTGTTCCTGTTATTGTTGTTTGTTGGTCCTTGAGTGCAGCTGCTGCTAATCGGCGGGTGACAATGAATTCCAAAAGTTCTACAAAATCGAGGTAGTTGATGCCAAAACTGGCTCGCAACATCGTTTGGCAATGGGCCTCAAAGTTGTCCATCTGCTGGCAATCGGCGATCTCGTTGCGCACCGCCTTCCAGTTGCTCAGCAGATTACGCCACACAGTGGCCACGTTGCAGGCATTGAACCAGTTGTGATTCACTGAGATGGTATCGCTCACATTCCACACCTGATGATACCAGCCGCTGGGCACAAATACCGCCTCATTGGCCGTTTGATTGATGGTGAAATAATGCACTTGATGCTCATCCAGTTGGTTTTCATCAATGCTAAATGGCAGATTTCCCAGTCGATCGGCCAACTTGCGTTCCTCGCCGGGTGCCATTATTAGCCACTTTTTGTGGCCCACAATGTTGGTGGACCAACTGAACGAACCAAATACATCCGCATGAAAAGAAGTCCTGCGAACGCATACAGTATAATTATTAAATCAACTCATACACAGTAAGCTACTCACCAGGATCCCTTGGGTCCCATGTAGACAAAGCGATAATCATCCCGCTGCTCGGCAATCAGCTGTTCGTTCAGCCAATCGGAGGCAAAATACTTGGGCACTTGATAGAACTCATACGTGGGCATCTGGGCAGCCAGATGCCAGTCCTTGAGGTAGAGGTTGTCCTTGGCCACATTGCAGTTGGTCTCCCTTTGATCAGTTGCGTTACGTTGCCATCGCTCCAGGTAGTCATGGAACTTCAGTTCCAGTTTGGCATGGCTATCGAAATATGTTGCATTGCAGTCGGCAACAGGCACAGCAATGTTGCCGATGCGGCTCCTGAGGTAGTCGAAATTAATGTGTTGTTCTTGGCCAGTTTCGTTAGCATTGTTGTTGTTGTTGTTATTGTTGGCATTTTCGTTGTCCAGTTTAGTCGTATTGTTATCGCTATCGCATTTCGCCCAGTTGCGACATTCCCAGGCGTTGGAGACATCTGTTATAATCACCGGCCAGTTGGCGTGCATGAAACGCCAGTAGAAATCGTTGTAGCTCAGCTCCTTGGCGGCGCATCGTTGGATAATATTATCTCCATGCGGGTGCAGTTGAGGATTAATTTGTGGTTGCAGCGCCAATATTTGTGGCGCCGCTTTATCTGACTCCATGCCAGAAAAACAAAAAAAAAATGTAAACAAAAGTGTGACTTTGAAGGGACAATAATACGAGGTCACGTCACATCGATTTCGGCACTTTTCGCTCTCGCAATCGTTCTGTCAAACTCTCTCGTTGGCATTTATATTTTATATCTAAGGGAATTTAATAAAAAGTAAATGTACAATTTGAAAAAATTGTAAGTTAATTAGTAGCTTTGCATTTTGTAAAAATATTGTTTGTTTTTATGTATTAAATTGTAGTTATTTCAGTCAACTGTGACGTCACTGCGCTTCAATATGTCATTGAGGAGCAATTCTGTTACGCCGTGGAGCACGAAAGTCAAGCGTTAACAGCGGACAGACTGCTCGCTGCATGGCGCGTAACAGCAAACTGAAAGTAACAGAATTGTCTTATATCTTATACTTATCTTATAATATGCTATCGTAAATTATACTATACTGAACTTATACATTTTTCAGTACAAAATTTAAGAAAGGAGTACCAAGAAAACACTCTAAAAAAATAACAGTCACTTATCTAATTCAGAGCTTATACTCTATCTCTTTGCGGTAAACATTGAAATGAAAGTCATTTTGTGAATTTTATTATACTGCAATCTGTTTGTCATTTTATTGGAATTTATTTGCTAAACATTTTACCATTTTCAAGATTTAACTACAATTTGGATTTACATACATATGCGTATTTCATGTGTGTGTGTGTTTAACGTACACAACAACGTATGACACAGTATGGTTGAAAATTTAAATTTAAGTTTCATTTTACATTTGCTTTGTGAGTTGTTGGTGTATGTGTAATTTGAATCAAGTTCCTATATATGTTTTGTATGTATGTATGTACTATATGCATGTATAAACTTTACAGATATTTTATGGCTCGCCTTCGAGGCAAGCGTTTAGCCTAAGAACTAACGCTTGACTAACAACTTACTAATTTAATTTAAGTACAATGTAATTATAATTGTAATATTCATACATATATTTAATTTTTGCTAGAAAACTATAGGTTTATAAATTATAGCAAAACGGTATAGGTAAAAACGCTATGTACACATACAAAAACTCGTATAAAATACGTCATAAAAAAAATTGTAACAATAGTGTTTGTTTTCATTTGCGTAGAAAATGTACAATTATTGAATTTATTTACTTAAGACTACGCACATTTGACTAGATGTTTTTCACTTTTTCTTTTTTTTTTTTTAGGTTTAGAAGGTACAGAGATACTGACAGAGTGGCTTTTTTTTTAATTATTGTTTTTCCATATTTTTGTATAGAAGGGGCGTAGGCTACTGAAATGCAGGGAGAAATTGTTAGTGTTTGTGTTTGTGTTGCTTGTCTAACAGTAAATTTATATATATCTAGAGAATATGCATATTTGACATACTTATGCTATAGAAATTGTCCAACCCAACCTATGTACAGCTTTATACTAGGTATATATAGTAGGTGGCATGCACTTGAAGCTTGTGCCACGCCCACTTTGCTTACCAACTAATTTAGTGTCTGTTACGCTATTTACTTCTCCCTCAGTATTTGTGCATTTCATTATACACAACTGCTTGCAAACTGCTTAGAAAAATTGAACTAATTGTTTAATTAACATTGAATCAATGCCCAATAATTTTCTAAATATTTATATATATGTATATTTACTTTATAATTTATAGTAGATTATTTAATTTAAGTGTATGCTTTCCCACTTTTCAAATATTATTTGCATTTAAACATTAATCTACGAAAATGATTTATTTTTTTATATATTTTTTATTACATGCTTGATTGATATGTAGTTTTCATATAAAAAAACAATGAAATTAATTCACATTGGAAAACGGAAATTGTAAATACAAGTTTATTTATTTATTTTGCATCATCTTCTGCTCCTTTAGTCGTGTACTCTTCTATTTCTGTGTTGGTCCAGTTTGAAGTCAGAATTTCATATGGGAGTTTAGTTGTAGAATAGGTAGGAGAGAAAACCGTTGGAATTTGAATTTGAAATAATTGCTTTATAAATTTATAAATTTGCGGTAAGTGGGTGCATTTCTTGGCAGTCTGTAGATTGTCATAAAAAACCAAAACGAAATTCGAAAATTTTCCATAGAACCGAGAAGGAATTTAGCCAAAGACTTAGGTAGTAGACTTTTTATTAGTACTATATACTTAAAGCTTATACAAACCATAGCTAGGCCACTTATTTAACTAGAATGTAATTAATTTAAATATCATATATTCATTCATTAATTTACTTTCAATTACTGTTCTTCTTTTTTGTTTGTTTTGTTTTTATATGCACCAAAATGTTTTCGTTGCATTTTCAGCCAGGTTGGCCTATTAAACAACCTCTCTAAAGATAGCGCTTAGATTTAATTAGCTGGAAGTACAATTATATGGATCGTCAGTGCGAAAGTTGGGATGATCTTCATAGGGTTTGATTCCGGCAGCCTTTTTATCATCCCGCAGCTTCTCCACCTGCTGCATGACACGCAGAAAGTTGCCTCCTGCCAATTTGGTCAGCTCATCGATGGTCCAACCGCCTCCCAAAAGTTCGGCGAACAGCGTTGGATACGATGAAACATCCTCTAGGCCTTTGGGTGTACTGAAAATTGGTGAATACGAAAAGTTAGTTATACATAATTATAATTTCATTTCATAGCGATATAATTGAGTTTCGTATACGTAATATTCACATAGTCAAAAGAGTTATCAATAAATAAATCCTAAACTAATCGGACTTTGTCGCAATTTAAAAAGGAAAAGGAAAAAGGCAAATGCGAAGACGAAATCTGAAATGTGAAATGTGATATGTGCTTTGTATGGATAATAAAGCAGAGAGAATTTATGTAAGTCACAACCACAAAATACACAAACACAAAATAAATAAACAACAGGCAAAACAAAAGGCAAATAAATAATAAATTAATATTTCAGGCCCCGTTTGAAAGGAAGTACAAATAAATAATAATTTACTTTTATGTGTGCTACAGCGTTTAGCTTTTAAATGACATGGAAATATTACATAATACATGTACGAAAATTGCCAATTACAGGGTGTTTTTTTTCCTTTTTTACTATGTAAGTCTGAAAGTTGAATAATAGTTTTGTTTGTCAAGTGTTTATTGCTGAACGTTAAAGTAGTTTTTCATTAATTGAGCAATTGGTACTTAATTCCCTTTTTGCTTTTGTGACACCCTGTTTATAGGCATTTTATTGGTATCAAATATATTTGAAGTATGCTTGAAAAAGCCATAACAAAAACAATTCATGTCATTTGCCTTTCCTTTGTAATTTCTGGTCATTCTTGTGCCTTTGTTGTTGCTGTTGTTGTTAATGTTATTATATTAGTTGGGATTCCTTTTGCGGCTTTGCCCTATATACTATACAACAAGTGCTCATACATATTTCAGTATTTGCTAAATGGCATTTCGACATTGTTTTGCGCAAATTAATATTAATCATTTGTGGCTGCGTCAGGCACTTTAAATTCATTTTGCATTTAGCATTTTCAACATTCCGCAATTTCAAAACAAATAATCACACATTAAAGGTAAATTAACAAAACGATTTGAATTGTTTTGACTTTGCGTGTTAAACATGAAATACGCTGCAAGCCAAATAAATTGTTTAAATTGTATGTGAGACTAACAAAAATGTGTGGAAGTAGTTATTGGATAAATGAGCATACTTCTGTGGTGAGGCATGAATTGAATTTATGTGGCAGGAGGCAACTGCAACTTTAGCAACAACAATTTCAGCTGGTGCAACGATAATAACAACAATAACAACGGCAGCTGGAATTGCAATAGTCGCTTGTTTAACGCACTGAATGTCAGTCAATGTCGAAAATTGAGCAGAGCAAGAGATGCGGAAAAACACCATTTGGAATTTTGTAATTTCATAGAATTTTAGATTATTTATTGTGTCGTGTCGTGTCACCAGGTCTCTAGGTGTGAGTGTGTGTGTGTGTGTGTGTGTGTGCTGGAAAAGTGGCCTATAAATATTCATAAGCTCAATTTCGGTTAGATGTATGTGTGTGGATGTTGTTTTTCTTGTTTGTTTTTTTTTATTGTAGCTGCGCGTTGCGAAACGAATAAAATGAAGTTCGTTTCGTTGGGAAATTGATTTACATGAAAATTGCTGTTGAAAATGCTCATATGCATGTGTACAACGAGTTGTAGTGACAATAACAACACAAAGTGCGGCATGCTACATGCATAAATGCGGTATGTAGTAAAAATATTTAATTGAAAAACACACAACAAACGGGCTAAAGGGCGAAAACAGACTGAACTGAACTCAGCTCTCTCTCTCTCTCTGTCTCTCTCTCTATCTCTGTCGCATACTGTTTAAATTATGCACTCGAACATCAAACTGAACTTTGCCCTAACTGTAGTTTCAAGCCTGTCAGTTTGTTTGTTTATCTTCAACCTTCTAAATGATAACCAATCAAACGAAAATCTAAGCAAAGCACTTGAATAATGTCAGAATAAGCAGATGTCCAGCCACCTTTAAAATCTTGTAACATTTAGTTCACTTCATTGTCAATTGAGTTATTTAATTAAAAACATTTCTGTCACTATCGGCGATTTAATAATTAATTAATAATGTTTAAAAATGGTCTTGAGACTCTGACGACAACTAGAGAACTTTGAGCACTAAAATTTCACTGCTAGAAAACTCATCAGCCTTGGGCACATGACAGCATAATGATGATGATGTCCGCCCCCTAGTTGCTTCCCTCCCCTATTTGCCACCCCTTTCCCCTTCCCTTTCCCATCCCTTTCGCGAATCAATGGCCGTAACGAGCCGCAATATGAATCGCCTCCCGCAATATGCCAATGTTAAGCTGCAGTACTTAAATAGAATCAATTAATAACTTAAAAACCACCTGGGCAGAGAGAGAGAGAGACAGCAGAGGGAGTGGAGTGGCTGAATTCTCAGTTAACTGGACTGAGAATGGGCGTGGCACTGGGCTGTCTCGCGAGTGGAAGGAGGCTGTAAACCGTTGAGCCCTTGTGGCCGAGGAAAATGCGCATTTAAGTGAAATAAATGACTTTTACTTACTAATTAATGCCGTCGTAGCCGGCGCCGAGGCCAACGTGATCGATGCCAGCGACTCGCTTAATGTGATTAATATGCGCTGTAGATGCATGTGTGTGTGTGTATCCGTGTATGTGTGTCGTTTGCATTTGTTGTTGGTCAGCAGCATATCGAATGGTAAGGTTCGCCATCAGCATCATCGCCATCGCCATCGTTGTTGTTGTTGTTGTTGTTGTTGTCAAGTTCATTAAAAGCCATTGTTAAGTGAGCGCAATGTGGTTTGAGTTGTTGTTGTTGCCATCATCATCGTCGTCGTCATAAGTCGACGGTATTAAAATTTTCGCAAATTTGAAATGTGTCCAGCCAGAGACAATAGCATGAAAAGAGATCAGAGAAAGAAAGAGAGTAGACGTCAAATTACGTGGCATTAGACAAATACTCAAAAAAAAATTTAGATAAAGTAGCTACTCTATTAGGTCTACACTTCAATACTCTAGCTTACTTTTTCATCAGCAATTCTAATAACATTATAAAAAGAGTATTCCATAAAATTATTAAAAAAAAATATGCACAAACTAAGAATACTGTGTTCATAGAAATGTTCTTAAATGATAAGTAACTTATTTATTTTATTTTCTGATTATTTCACTTAAAATGAATTTATTTTATTTTCTGATTATTTCACTTAAAATTTAACACAATAATTACAAAATAAATATAAGGATAGGCCTTAGTTTAGTTTTATTAGAATATAATTTGAAATACATATAAAGTAAGTTATATAAAGATTATAAAAATACTCGCATGTCTTCTAAAATAATCATTAACTATTATTCAAAATTTGCTGACACCTTAACGAAATTTTGAATTTAATTTATTACAAACTTTGTTGATAAAACGGAATATTCCAAAATAAAATATTAGAGTACTAAGCATCATTTCTCTGACGATTATCGCATAAAATTATTTTCGGCAATAACTTAATTTTAATCTTAATAAGTTTTAATGAACAGTCTATATTTTTCAATTACTAGGTATTTATTTTAAATTAGAACACTTTAGTTATTTCTTTCAAGACTATCTTACAAACATATTTGCGTGCCACATATTTTGCTAGAAAACTTCTAATACCCTTAAGCTAGGGTATAAGAAAGAGAATTGTGTGAAAACCAGCGAAACAGGAAGTGATTACGTCCGTCATTTTGATGGCATGTCAAAAGCATTGGGAGGAAAAGAAAAGCCGGCAGAACCAGCTGAGAGGCAATAATGAACTAGCTGAAACAATGGCCAGTCAGTCAGTCAGTCAGTCACTCAGTTAGTCAGTGATGGAAATGTGGTGTTTCGTTGGTGCCACAAAGACCGCAGCAAATCAGGGGCGTTGATTGATTTCAATGTGACGAACGAATGCAAAAAGCTTTTCACTCGATTCGCTTTTGGACACAAATGAATTTCGCACTAAAAACTATGGAATTTATTGATTTATTGAAACATTTGCCATCCCCTCTGATAATTTTAAAAAATGCTAATTAATGTTTGGGTTAAAGAAAAAATGATTAAAACATGATTACTTACCGACTGCATCCTGTACAGTTGAGTTGTCGCTGCACGACAAGAACTTGGAGTAAAAGTTGACCATGACGAGGCCGCCATTTTTGGCCAACGCTTGCAGGATATCGTCCTGGACATTGCGACTCGTGTTGCACAGCTCGTAGGCGGATGAATGGGAGAATATGACGGGTGCCTCGCTCACCTCCAGAGCATCGCGCATCGTTCCTTTGGAGACGTGTGACAAATCCACCATCATGCCCAGTCGATTCATCTCGCGTATGATTGTCTGCAACGCACAAAAAAAGAAGAGGGAAAGAAAGTTCGTTAGTCACAGTGATTAGAAATGTGTGTGTGTGGCGGGGTGGGGGGTCTAAATGGCTTTCGCATCAAAATGCCAATGCCATAAACTAAGCCGCCCATGTCATAAAACATAAGTAATGAGCGGACATTGCGTGGAGAGCCAAAAAGGACATCCAAATACAGTTTCATTATGCATGTACTTTTATTTAACCTTTGACTGTCACGATGTCGCTAAGTAAATTGATATTGCTTTCAAAGGATATACTATATACGTAAGTACGTATGTATGTGTGTGTGTGTGTGTGTGTGTTTCCTTAACTCTCTTTGTCTCGCTGTAATTTGTATTTATGCGCGGATTTATGGTTGCGTATGTAGTTGTGTGTGCCTGTGTGTGTGTGCGTGGGCACAGCCTACGTAATTACTAATCTGATGCAAGTTTGTGGAGTTACATTTCGTGGCACAAATTATGAGCAAATTAATTACACTGCGAGAGATTAATTCAAGCCAAGCCGATGAGCTGCTCAATACACAACCTAGAATACACTTGAATACAAGTATATCTATTCGATGTAATGGAATTCGTGTGGCTTTTGGTCTTAATCCCAGGAACAGCCTGTCTGCTTAAGGTATAATATGTTATTGTAGCTGATTGCAAGTCAAGTCTGCAAATTCGATTCAGTAAACAATAATGGAAATAAGCCTCAAGACATTGTTGGTGTATTTAAATTGTATTAAATAGGAGATTTAATTATTACTATTTGATTGTTAATATCCGCTTACGAATAAATACATTCGTACTCGATTTTGATTTAAATATATGTAATGAATTTATACAATATATTGTGAAGGACGGTAAATACGGTCACGTTTTTAATGCTAATTATGATTTATATAATATGGACATATTTATAAAAATGACCTTTTAATATTAGTTCGAAAAGTTGTAATTTAGTTTACATTAAAATTTTAAAATTGCAATTCTTAAATCCGTTTTTACAATTTAAAAGCTAATTTTTGAATTTCAACATTGATATTTAATTTTGTTCATACTTAGTTTAGATTGTTTACATCGAAATTTAATCTTGGTTTTTTTATGAAATCTGATTTGCAGAATTTGAAAGCAGTTTTCACAATTTAAAAGCTAATTTCGAATTTCAACATTGACATTTAATTTTGTTGATATTATGAAATCTGATGTTTTGAAGAATCAATTGTAATTTATAAAGTTTTCATTCAAATTTCAACATTGAAATTTAATCTTGGTTATTTTATGAAATCTGATAATGAATTGCACAACTTGAAAGCAGTTTAAAAGCTCAATTAATTAATTGTATGCGGCAAAAGAATTTAATGTAGTTTTAAACTTGACACACACCCAATTTATTTATTTAACTGGCTTTACACATTTTTCACAATTTTTGCGAATTCTTTTACAAAAGGTTAACCAACATTTTTTGTGGTCTGCCCGAATGATAACACAATTGGCATTCGTGTTGTGTGTTCATACTATCATATAGAGAGAGAAATTTAACTGTAGCAGAGTTGTGAATTGGATTTGTCAGTGTATTTTATGGGCGATGCCATTTCGGAGATAATTTTTAATTGCAGTTTGCGCCATATAGACGACACAACATAGTATTCGCACATATAAACATATATATATGTATGTTGGTAGTACCATAGAGTCAATAGCTAGGGCGATGTATTTAAGTGGAGACAGAGTGTCGAGTGTGTTTATTTGGGACAGACAGCGAGGCGGTTGTTGGCCTTAAATTAGCTAACAAATTGCAATTGGCCGAAATGCTCAATTGCCATGATGCTGTTGTTGCCAATGCTGATGCTGATGCTGATGTCGGTGTCGATGTCGATGTCGATGCGTTGCCTGTGCACTTAACGGGCGTGGCATTAAAGCCGAGCGTAAACAGAACCAAAACTAATTGGAATCATGCGAATGTGGTTCATTCTCCCTACTCGATGTGTATGTGTGTGTTCCACAAAATGTGTATTAAATGCTTATTGTCGCCTAATTACGTACTCACATTCACATATATACAAAATGGTCATGTGGGAGGAGGGTTATTTGGCTTAAGAGCCAGGGCGTGGTTGAGAGGAAGTTCGACGGGCATTAAATCTTAATTAACGGTGCACACACACACAGAACGGCTTATGCAACTGTCAGAGTGTGTGTGTGTGTGAAATGAACTATTTACATTACTCGAAACAGTAAATTAAAATTACCAAATTATTTGGTGATTAATTGCTATGGCCAAATAATTTGCCAAACGTTATTTATATTTATGATATTAAATATGCCGAATGTGCAATTAATTTCACGCCTCGCAGCATAATATACATTTAATTTAACAACAATGACTCCAATCAATACAATGCAATTGCCATTCAGCATGCACATACATGCATGTATTGTATTTAATTTTGTATGTTTATTTATTTATTTCTTCCACAAATAATTGCACATTTAATTGGTGATATTGCAACGGTGCAACGGGGCGTATACTGCATCAATAAAAATGTATTACAATCAGCTCAAAAGTGAACCTAATTGAACCATTCGCAATCGCTTGTGCGATATATACTCGTCGATAACTGTGATTTATCTATATAAGTAGCTGTAAAGCACTCGTTGCAAGGTTATTAAGCCAGAGAGAATGGAAGCATTTAAATTGCCGCAAGACACAAATAATGCGCTATGAATGGCAGCACAATGTGAATCACTGAGATCTCTCTGTGACGAGTGACGAGCAAATTGAGGAACAACTTTCCGCAATGCTCATTAATGTCAGGCTGTCTTCCCTCTCTCACTCTCACACTTCTTTTCAGGGAATATGAAACGCTTTGTATCGATATGACTGTCAGCGGGTGGTGTTGCCGTCAAATTCAGTCCAGCGGACCAGCGAGCGAACAATGTAATACTGTCATGGCCACACAAAGAGTGGACGTTGTCCATTCTAGGCAACGACCAACCGACGACCAACCTTTCATTCGCTGCTGCTGCTGCTGTTGCTGCAGCCGTTGTCCATTTATGGCTGCTTTGACGTCCTTTGTTAGCCATTTCAATGGCTTCACCTCTCCACGCTCTCTGCGGGTGACTTCGGCACAGACTACAAAATTGTTATTAATTTTTGAAGGCATCGCATGATTTTGTGTAGATTAGCCACGATTGCAATTTTATTTTATGGCCGTAATTAAATTCAAATTTTTGGTGACTCTCTCCCTCCGCATAGAGTGAAAAAGAATGCTTCGATATTTTTGTGTAATATCCAATTAGTGGCACATCGCAAATGCACATTTATTTTCCCGGCACAGATTTGTTGCAAACATAATCGCAGCCAATAACAATAAATCCCCTCGCGTCCTTCTATTTGCGAATTGAATTTAGTTTTGTGCCAAAATTAATTTACAGTTTTTGTTTAAATCTGCGCAAAAATTGTGTGCAACACAAATAAATTGCCAAAAGCAAAACAAATGCCAAGTTCCACATAGCATCAAACGAGTTGCCACAAACACAGAGGGAATGGATAGAGAGGAGGGGGAAGATATGGTGGAAGGGCTTGGGAAATGCATACGAAACTTATACACGTGATGGCATTAACAAAAACTCATTAAAAACTTTAAATTGAAATAAAATAAAATGCATATACATTTATTTATATTTTATTTACTTATAAATGCCCGACTGCATTTTACAATTTCGCGACAATATGCGTTAAACGTATATGTGTGTGTGTGTGTGTGCGGGACGAAAGAGGGGAAACAGGACGGGGAAAATTGTGGCAAATTGGTAAAGTGAAAAAGTGAAAAAGTTGCAAGCTCTGACAGGCACAAGCGAAGCAGCACTAATATCTGCAAAAAGCTTTTCAAATTGCATTCAAATATTCAATGGAAATATCAGTTCATAAAAGGCTGACATAAGTTTCTATTTATTGGCAATAACATACGTATGTTTTCTATGGCATATATTTTAGTTAATTGGAGTGCGAACGCAAAACCAATTTGGCCACATGTTTACTATAAATTCCCAATATAATAAACACACACGATATTATTTCAGCTGCTTCTAATAAAGACACAAATAAAGTAAAAAGAACGCAAGGAAAATAACGCTTTGTAAAGTTGTGCAAATAAAATGAAAAGTTTTTGGGCAGCTGTGATAATTTTGAATAGAAAACACCAATTTATGAAAATTGGATACCATCTACCC
Source organism: Drosophila sulfurigaster albostrigata (assembly GCF_023558435.1). Lineage (NCBI taxonomy): Eukaryota > Metazoa > Arthropoda > Insecta > Diptera > Drosophilidae > Drosophila > Drosophila sulfurigaster. The sequence goes on from NC_084881.1 coordinate 24,488,950, forward strand.
ATAGGGTTAAAGGGTATTATAACTTTGTGCTTGTCAAGTTGGTTGATTTGGCAAACAATCCAATCTGGTATATTTTGTGTCTACGGTATGTTTTTTTTTTTTAAATGTAATATTATATCAATATACCAAATATAGCCTTCGGTATACTATAGTATTTTTGTGGTATATACAACAATTCAATCTAGTATATTTTTGTCTATGGTATACATATGTTTTGAATGATTTAATATTAATAAATATACCAAATGAAGCCTTCGGTATATTTTTAGTATTTTAGCGGTATATACAACAATCAAATCTAGTATATTTTGTGTCTATGGTATCCATATGTTTTGAATGATATAATATTAATCAATATACCAAATGTAGCCTTCGGTATATTTTTAGTATTTTAGCGGTATATACAACAATCCAATCTAGTATATTTTGTGTCTATGGTATATGTTTTGAATGTAATACTATATCAATATACCAAATATAGCCTTCGGTATACTTTAGTATTTAACCGGTTTTACTCTTATCTATCTCTGTTTTACTCTTATCTAAAATGGGTAGAAAGTTTTTTTGTAGAGTCGAGCACACTCGACTGTAGTTTTCTTACTTTTCAAATTTAAATTCCGAAATATTTAAGCAGTTCAATATTTTATTTATTTAATCTGCGGTCTGCTGTCGCCTTAGTTTTCAATTTCACAAATAACAATTTCATTGTCAGCAAGTTGGTTTAGCATTTTGCGCAAAAGAAAAAAATATTATACTAAGAATAATGAGAGCGATAGATGGAGGTAGCGAGGGAGCGAGTTTTGTTATCTATCAAGTGCTTACGCAGCATCCAAGCATACACTGAGGATATACAAGACCAGACCAATATGCGGATTCGCCTCCAGCAATGACCTAATAAATCCGTTTTATGTCTTGCCTTGGCGCCGCCCTTTCCGACTGCTGCCCCGGAAATGTTGGTGGCTGGCACTCTTGGCACTCTCGACTCCAATGCTGACTTTTGTGTCATGCTATTCAGCTGCTGCTCCCACGCGATTCATATTCAAATTCAAATAGTGGGCGTGGTCGCGTCGTTGTGGTCGTGAGCCGTCATTTATTGACTGCGCCATTAGCTGCACTAATGATCCATTCAGAGGCAACTGGAGCAGGAAAAGAAACCCAAAGCGACCCCATATTCAAATTCGCAACGAAGCTAAGGCGGCTGCTGAGAGACTAAGGCAGACTCCAAGTCAGAATCAGAATCAGAGCCGGAGCCGAGGGCAAAGTGTGCACCAGACACGCACACAAACACACAAACACACACACACACACACACACACACATTCACATCGGCATTGTCAATATGCTTAATGGATTTTCAAATATTTAAACAGACCGACAACCGACAATCGACAACCTTGCGGTGGCCCGCTTTTCCATTCTTCCCATTCACATTCGTGTCTGCTTTTCCAGCTGCTTCTGCTGAATGTCCTGCCATTAGCTTAGCTCAGTCTCAGCTTCAGCTTCAGCTTCAGCCTTTCAGCTGCAGTCCAAATGCATTAGGCACATTTACGCATTTCATAAACACAAATAGATCCAATGTAATTTGTGTGATTTGAATTTGGTGTCTACAATGTCTAATCAATGCCCTTTCACTTAACAAAAGGATTCAATTTGAGTTGGCTTCAATAGCTGGAGCTAGAGCTGAGCCGAATGTGTAAACAATTAAAGAAAAAGTTCATTCGATGTGAGGCTAATTTCGAAAATGGGTTTCTTCTTTAAATTCGCTTAGTAAATCAAATAATTTTAATGGATTTTGCTAAGCTGACATTCAGTAAATTGATTATTAGTTAAAGTTTCTACTCAAAAAGTTCTCATGAAATTCTTGATGAAATTCATTTTGATTATTGATAGAGATTTCAGTTGCATTTACAGAAAAACCAATTGCATTGCGGATTGAGCTTTATTTTTTCTCTGTGGCGCTAAATAAAAATGTTTGCGATTTCAGTGGCAATTATCCATCTATTCATCCATCTATCAGTTGCAGCTAACAAGTGATGCCCGCTGGCATTGATTAGCAATCAGACGACGACGTTGCAGTCAACTGCAACTGACTATTTACCTAAGCTCAATTGCAGGGCACACACACAAACAACAAGTGGAAGTGCTTGGTATGTATAAGGAATTGACAGACACGCACACCCATGTTTGCCACTCATAGTTGGTACTCAAACACTCACAATTACACACTCGCAGAGTAGATACGTTTGCTGTTTGCTGTAAGACGTTGTTGCAACTTACAAGTTGCAACTTGCCAAGCTGAAAACGCATTGCGCGCTTGAAATAGCACAAAAATGTTGCCCATTCCCTTTCCCCCTTCCCGTTCCCCTTCCCGTTCCCCTTCCCCTTCCGTGCCTCATGTCTGTCAGAGTCTATAATTGAAGCTCTTAGTTGTCGGAACGGATGAACGGAGAAGGACCCACCGAGGGCAAGGCATGAGACAGAGGAAAGTGGAGGAGCAACAATCAAATAGCAGAGAAAACTGCAACTGAAATTACAACCCAGGGCATTTGGCAAGGAGTTGCTGCAGCTGTAACTGCAGCTGCAATTGCTTGAAATAAGATATAAGAGCCAAGATACACTCGAGAGCAAAGTAAAGCGCGGCAAAAACGCCAAAGCAAAGCAAAGCAAAAGTAACCCAAGCAAAATATGTGCACTCCGTTGCTGCTTTGCACAAAATGTTGCTATAAATTGCTTCTAGCCCAGGTGAAATTAATTGGAAAAATATTTCAGCTATTTTAGCTGCTTTCACGCGTTTCCCCCCAAAGAAACTTAATTACACTTGTATGCAAAGAACTTGTTGCCAGAAATTGCTTTGGCCAAAATTAAAGGTTCAACGTTGCTTTAGTCAATAATCGCTTGCTTCATTATTCAAGTGCCTTCAAACAATTTCGTACTAAATTATGCATACGCCGTGTGTGACACGCGCGCCGAGCCAGCGAACCGTCACATGTTTCTCGGCTCCGGCAACACAAACTGTCACTTGACAGTCATTGGCCACACACCTCTAAGAGCGGGCGTCCAACTTCCTGTTTGCTGTTGCCTGTTTGCCATAAGTAAACGACAGTTGACACTTCGTAGTACAACAAACTGGCTGGACAAGGTGGCCAAAAATTAATTCACTTTGTTAACAAGCTGCCACAAGGCACAAGTGGGTCTTAAGAAAAGTAAGCAAGAATGCTTTAACAATGAATTGGTGTTCAATTGTTAAGTTGTAGAAGAATTAGGGAGAATACTTTACATATTACAAATTAATAAGAAGATCAGCTTAAAGTTCTTTTATTATTAAAAGTTGGTAATACGTGCTGCTAATTCTTTTTAGCGTGTACATCGCTCTGTCTCATCTCATTGCAATAAGAAATTGTATTTGTTAATTCAATAAAAACTAATAACAATAATAACTAGCATATCAAAAAGAACTTTACTATCTTTGTGCCACGTTTAACAGCATCGATTGCATTCAATATCAATTTCAATAAAATATAAATCGCAGCACATTTTATGCATGTCGTTCGTGCTGTCACGTTTTACGTGACACGCGTTCAGTTCTATGGAAGCCAACGGAATCCGAGGATATGCAATATTTTTTAAGGAAATTAAATTTCCGTCATGATTTGTCCGATAGGCCATGCAAAGTGAAATATCAATCGTAAATAGGAGTGAAATAAGTACAACGCAATATATTTCTCTTCCCGCCAAATGATAAGCAACTGGCAGCTGGTGGCCACATTGCGCATACGCCGCGTGTAGCTCGCCGTTAGTTAATGCATTTTTCAACTGGAAGTGACTTCGATTAGCTTGCTAAAAAATTCATTAAAAACTTTTAGCGAGCGACAGGCACGAAAGGCAGACAAGCCAACAAAACAGTCAGACAACCTGAGGAGGAGGCCAAAGCTGAAGCCAAAGCTGTGGCTGTCGCTGTCGCTGAAGCCCTCGTAAGCAGCCAAGCTGAATATTTTATAAACTGTCGTTAGTGTGCATGACGCCACGCCTCTACCTGCGACTCCTCAGCTCGCAGATCTCAGCTCTCAGCACACGGCAGCGTTTGCCAGGTCATACAATTTGTTGCAAGAACCAGGGCAAAAAAAAGAAGCAAAATAACGTGCTGTGAAAAAATGAAAATCTCTCTCTGAGACTGGGACTGAGACTGCAAAATGGCTGCCTCGTGTTGATGGCGACGTCTGCGCCCGCAGGGACAGCAACAACAATGTGCCACAGGCGGAGGCAGAGTGGCAGAAAGACAGCTACAGTAAGTACGTGTGCCTTGCCTCGACTTCGACTACGACTACGACTACGGCCAAAGATGGATGGCCAAATATTTAGTGGGAGGTCAGACAGCTGCAATTGTCAGACTAGTGTGTGTGTGTGTGTGTGTGTGTAGCAGGTATGTTAGCTGTTAGCCAGCTGCAAAACTTTGTGCCACACACACGTTACAAAATTACCAATGTGGAAATCAATTTCATCAATTTTCGCTACTCCCCGCGGACGAAATGGTAAGTTCGCTGCATTAGATTAAAGACGAACGGGCGAAAGAGTTCGCAGTGGGATTTTCAAGTCATAGAGTATTGAGCATCAAAAGATTAAATACAAATCTCTATGGTTTCATCTTGGTTGTTGACCATAGATGAGATTTCCTCTTGGTAAAATGGAAGTAGGGATTTTGTAAAGTAAGAATTGAAATTGAAATTGAGTATAGAAATCTGCTTAGTTGCAGCATTCTACAAAAGCTATTATACTCAATGTGAACATTATTTCAATAATATTCTAGACTAAAGAAAAAAGTTCTTTACGATTATTTTAATGAAAGAATTCAGATTGATTCGAATTATTTTCTTTATAAAATTTAACAATAATACTTTATGTGGGCTAACTGCTTGATTGTGATTAATTAATCATGATGAATTGATTTTATAGAAGGAGCCGTGTGATTGAGGTTTAGCAGATAAAAATCTTTTCAGCTTCAGGATTATTTTAATAAAATTCTTTTCTATGCATTTAGTATCTTAAGATCAGCAATAATTCTTTAAAGAAATAACTATTTGGACTAATCGCTTAATCGATGCAGTTGTTAATGTTTCAACACAAACTTTTGTTTGTGATTCCTCTCATTGAAGTCAGAGCAAAGCAAGGACCACCAGAGTTGGCAAAACACCGAAAGAAAGAAGACGCTTAGACGGATATTCGATTTAGCCAGATGAGTAAATGCGAACGAGTTGAAGTGCTGCTTGGGCAAACATCAAACAAAAATTCATGGCATAAACGACTCGAATTGTGTCTTAAGCTTGACTCAACATGCATTAGTAGCACGCAGCGAAAAAACAACAAGCCGCTTTGCTCTCATTGTTGTTACACACACGCACACAGTTGTAGACTTTTGTTGTGTTGCTCTGTGTGTTGTGTGTTTCAAATGGCAAATACAAAAGCCGTTACACATGTGTCAAGATAATAACCTCTCCCTGAGCCGCAGTCGATGGCTCAGTCTCTGTTGCTGCTGTTGCTGCTGCTGCTGTCGCTGTCTCATTCTTTTCCACTCAGTGCCAGCTTCAATCCCAGTCCCCAGTCGACAGTCGGACGTAGAGCCAAAGTCAGGCTGAGCTTCAATCTCAGTTCTGCCATGTCTGACGACAGGTGCACAACATTTCCAGTTGAATGTCGGCCAGCTTTTGGGCACAAATGGAGAAAAGAGAGCGAGCGTAGTGTCACATTTTTAGCCCTTTCATACGTGCCCAGACAATGGCAAAAAGGTCAACACTAGTTGGGCATTAGCTGCTGTTGCTTCTGTTGTTTGGGTAGGAGTTGTCGCTTTGGGGTCGTTATGTGTGTGCTTGTGTGTGTGTTGCTATAGTCGAAGAAGACAGCGAGTTTAGAGGATGTGGGGGATTTGGCCACCCAGCAGCAACTAGGCAGCTAGGCAGCTGTTGTGGCTGCTGCGTTGGCTTAGAGTGTGTGGCGCGTGTTTGTTGGACAGCCGAAAGCTGTGTAAATAGCATTTAAATCCCAGGTATTCTTTGGGTTCGCCTCAGTTAGTCAGTCGGGGCAGCCACACATTTAGCTTGTCAGATATTCGAGTACGAGACAAGGCTTTATATAAATAGAAAGCCAAATGGAATAGGCTTGTATGCCAATAAAAATATAGCGGTTGCTGCTGAGAGGTGTTTGCCGCTGAAGAGCACAGCTTCAAGTTGTCAGCGAAACAGTGAAAAATCAACTGCGCACTTTAAAGATGAAATACAATCAACTCGTTCGTGGTTAGCAGAACCTGTTGCCCTTTAATGACGCCCCTCTAATGAGTGTTGTGTGTATTTTTATTCTTGTCATCAAAGGTTAGGCTGCCACAGTGGGCACTGTACACAATTTACATATCATGCTTCTGTGAAGCATATAAGGCGAGCGAGTCTAGTTGCAAAACAGAAAGCAAAAAAAAAACGAGGAAGTAAAACAACACGCGTCTACATACATATGCATAAATTTTACGCACAACTGAATTGCGATGCCAAAGGCATGTGTGTGTGTGAGTGACATGGTGTGAGTGAGTGCGGATGCGGCGTGCGTTGTGTGGTTTTTGGATTTTAGCTGGACAGAATGGTGGCATGCAACGATTTGGGTGCGGAAATCTGCACAAAAGAGGCACTGGAACGCGTTCTGAAAACCACACCACAAAAAGGAGGGAAGGTGTGTGTGTGTGTGTGTGTGTGTGTGTGTGTGGAGCAGCGGAGCGACAGTTAAACAGACAGGCTGACAGGCGTCGCTGGGCGTGCAAAATTCTGAAATGCCGTCATTAATCTTTATTTGCGCCAACGACGAACGCGTGAATAATTTAGCTACCTAATAATAAATCATTGCAGCCTCTGCATTAGTTCACTGTCGCTCATATACACTCGCAGTCGCACTCGCACTCACACTTATGTGTGCTCTGCTATGCGGTGCCTTGGACTCTCTTTATCTCCCAACGGAAGTGCCGAGTAACATGCTTAAATGCTTATCAAATTTAATGCGCTTTCTTACTCCCGCATCTCTCATACACTGTCTGATGAGCATTAATTAATTGCCAGGCCACAATGGAGTCAGCCTACGACAAAACTCATAGTCACGAATGAATTTCTTAAAGCAATCTCTTATTGCCCAGCTTAAAGCATGCCAGAAATTTATCCAATTACTAGCTCAAAGGTAAAACGATTTCCCACTTGCAGGCTGTGCGTAATTTGAAAATGGATGAAATTTAATTTTCCGAAATGAACTAAAAAAATTGTGACACACTTGAGCAAACATTGTGCAAAGTTTGGCAAATGAATTGGGTGAGCACGGCAATGACATCAACTCTACTTGTACATGATATTAAGTATACGCAAAGTATGAAATATCAGACTACACACATAAGTGACGTATACGTAATATTGTATACATGCATACGAAATGACGTGGTTTTCAACGGTTTTTTGGCGTAAACTGATTTAATTGCGATCGAAACTTTTCACACTGAACATTCAACACACAATGAAGCCACAATTAAGCGAAATTTCCATCGTGCGAAATGTGCGCACCGCATTTGATTACTGTTTGGGGGAGAAAACTATGACCCACAATGTACTAAATGAGTAAAAATATAGTCAAATGAAATGCGAAAAATGTGTTGGTCACAAGACAATTTTTCAGGTTGATGTATTCAACTGCATTTCAACTGCAACTGACTGAATAGGAATTTTAATTAAACTATACAACTGCCTGACAAATTATTGCTTAAAAATTCCCCAAGCTGCTGACCAGGTGCACAAGATGCCAGAATCTGAATGCTGCCAGCCTGCCAGCCTGCCAGCCTGCCTGGATGTTTTCCTGTTTTTGGCACTTGCCGTCATGGCAAATGTGTCGGACAGCAAATGCAATAAAATATTCAAATGCCCAATCAATAAACGGCACACAAATTTTGTTATACAGCAATTTGTGCTATTGCTCTCCCGCCTACAGAAACTTTAACTCTGTTGCACTTTTTGGTTTTACCTATAAAATTTTATCGAAGTTTCAACGGGTAATGAAAAAGTGAAAGAAATTGTATTAAAGAAATATACCATAATCTAAATTAATTAAATAAGATATGTACAATCAAATAAAGATTTATTTTATAAGATTTTTTGAAATAGAATTGCACTTTTGCTTGGCGAGAATTTGTAGTGATTTTCAATAAAATTGTCATTTTTTAGGGTATATCACAGTCCATAATACCGCACATATTTATTTCGTTTTTATTTTGTATTTTGAATTGGTTATCTTGAATGCTTGCAGCTCGTTTCAGTTGCAGTTGCAGTTGCATTGCGGTCAATTGCAGTGTCAAACTTGCAAATATTTTCAATTAAATACGTTTACCATTTTCCCTTCTACTCCACGTCTTCTCTTTTCTCTGTCGTGTGCATTTTCGATTTTTGCTGCACTTTTGTCTCGATTTAATTGTGTATGCAGAGGCCTTTATTTGTGCCGCACATACAGACACATAAATATGCCACAAAATGGGGCGTATAACAGGTGGGCATCAATTTGCACCGATCCACGTTTAAATGCTGACATTTTTTGGGAATTTACATAACAAAAACGTAATCATTTTGTAATTCCCATAGTTGACCGTAATGCTCACACTCAGCTCTGCATTTAAATTGCAAATAAATATTTGCTTATTTTGTTGAGTATTTCACCTGAAAGGAATTTCGAAGTCTTTTACACAAAGATGGTGAAAGTTACTCGCATTTGTTGCAATTAAATGAAATTGTTGCTCGCTTAGTTTCTAATTCTTTGCATCGATTAAAATATTTGCAAAAATGCCTGCCACAAAAGGTAACAAACATTTCAAAGTGGATATCAAAAATATTTAAAATATTTGTTCACTCTGTGTAACTATTGCTTTTGTATTGTTCCCATTCAATTATTCAAGGTATAAAGCTAAAAATTCAAATATTCTTTTTAAGATTTACATTTTCATTGCTTTGATTGATTCAAGTTTAATTCGGTGGCATTTAAAATGTTGCCAACAGTTGTAGAACAAACTGTGATTGAGAGCAAAGCTTTCGCATATCAATCTTGCAGCTTGTCACTTGATTCACAACTTTCTAAAGAAGTGGAAGCTGGAATTATATGTAAGTTCTGTGTTGTGTGTGTGTGTGTGTGTGTGTGTGTGTGTGTGTGTGTGTGTGTGTGTGTGTGTGTGTGTGTGTATTGCGACGACTTCTCTCGTGTACATTAGTCAGAGCCTGCTGTCAGGCTGCACTATCAATCATGGTAATCAGAGTCGTACATTGTATATTACATGAGTGGGAAATGGCAACACCTGAATCACCCACTTAATTAAATTTACTTTGCTTTCGTAGCTGTTGAGCCATGAGTCTTAAATTGCCACAGTTGTTGTTATTGCTACCTTTTGTATCACATATCAAAGCACTCTGGATTTTAATTGAACATTATTGTATTTTGCAATATGCTAAAGTTGTCCAAACAGTCTCTTCAGTGCCATTATTTCCACTGCATAATTATATTACCATTGTCATAGGCTTATCAATTATGCTGAAGAGGTAGCAGCAGTTGAAACAAGGCAGAGACAACGGCAGCGGGGGAGGAGTGGGGAAGGGAATGAGTTTCTATTGTCAAATAATATGCATAAATGCTATTAAATTATTTCTGGTAAATGGTTATTTGTATATTCGATATTTAATGAAGTGTATTTGGCAACATTACAAGAGTCTCTCATATTCCTCTAACCAATCGAGACACATGAAGTGGTGGAGGCGGAGAGAGGGAGAGGGGGTGATTTCTGTGTGTGGTCAATTTATGCTCTGGAGTGTTGTGAATGTTTCTAATTGCACAGTTCGGTTTGTTTGGTCAAGGACGAGACCATTAACAATATAATTTGTGAGAGGAAATTTAATAAGGTTGATATCAAATATGGATTTTTGTGGTCTGCTGTGTGCGGTGACTAAAATTAATGAACAATATTCTATAGTTGAGCAAAATATGGCGAATAGTTGCATTTTCAAAACTAGTGATAAATTTAATAATGAAAATTTATGGATTTGAAATCAAATAGAATTGATAATTTAATACACTGCATTTGCCTAATAATTAATCGCAACATTCCACTTTAATATTCAGCTGTGTATAAGTTGAGTAATCAATCAATTCGGTCAAGACAATAGAGAGAAGAAGTCTGTACTCAAATGTGTAAAATTCAATTTAATATTCTGGCCTTTTAGTGAAGTAGTGCAGAGGAGTACATAAATTATAGAAAGATGATTTTATTACCTGGGTGCATTCGGTTTGTTGCTGTCATATGTATAATTTATGCAGGATATTTGGACAAATAATTGTAAATCAACAATTATAATCAAATATTTATTGATTTGGCTAATGGCATACGCTACTGACAATGCGCCAGCTGCGGCAATAACAACAACAACAACAACACTAAAAGCTGGCAACTAATTATGTAATGCAATTGCACCACCACGCACCACACACACACGAACACACACACACACACATAGACAGATGCACGGGCACCACAAAACATGGCGGCTTCAAAAATTGCAGCTGTAGCCAGCAGCGCATAATTAAATTATAAACCTTTTGTTTTTTGCTCTGCTCTTGTCAGCTGGCCTAGAGAACGAGAGGGGGACAGGGAGAGGGAGAGGGAGAGAGGTGAAGGGGTAGCCACATAAGCGCTGCTAAGCTGAAAAATATTTAATTAAATATTAAACTATAATTTTGTTATAAAACGCATAAAGTTTCAAGTTGCCAGAGCTGTTGAAGCAGCGGAGCTCACAAAAATTGTTAATGACATTTAACCATGGAAGTGACGCAGGGAGGAAGCGGGTCGTGGGCAAGGGCAAGGGGCGTGGCATTGTCAAAACTTTTTCACTAGCTGCATAAAACTTTACGTGGCTTAGCTTGTCTATATGTACAACGTATGTGTGTGTGTGTGTGTGTTGTAAAATGCACAAAAGCATAATTAAATACATAATGAACAAGGCAACAATATGAACACACATACATACACACACACACACAGGCAGACCACGCTCATATCTCACAATTTTGTAGCGTAGTGTAAAAGGCTTTATAAAATTTGTCGAGCTGTTTATTTGTGTATAGCTCATTATAACTTGCAGCAACAACAACAACTGCTTTTTCATGCATTTCGTTTTAAATTAGTTGCATGAATTTCTGCATAGACTGACTTCTTTTTTTTCGTTTTGCTGTTAGTTGTTTAACTGCGTAAAAAATGAGTTTGTGTGGCTTCAAATGAAAATGATTAAAACTTATTAGTTGGAATTGCTTTACATAAAACTTGCTCGGTTGCACCAGCAACGTTAATTAGATTGACTGAAATGTGATATAAAAACATGTGTGGAGTTAAAAGTTCAACGCAAATAAGATGAATGTTATCTGAGCCTTTTTAAAAGCAAAAGCTTTAATCTAGCACGCGATTTAATTAATTAAGTTTTAAGAAATACTTCGACAGTTATATAAGAAAAATTCTCTCATTCACTAGTAATTAAACAATTAACAATTTCCTTATTAAATGTAGATTTGAGTAGCTAAATTAATTGCATATTCATATTATAATTTGATTTTAATTTCAAAACCTTTTGCGTAAGGTGTAATTTGATGTGAAATATTGACTAAATTAACACTTTAATGTAAATGCACTTGGAAATATAATACAAATAAAGAAGAAGACTGTCTTCGTGCTTTTGTGTGTGAGTTGAGAGCGTGTTTTATTGTCTTGCATGTGGAAAGTAGAGCTCAATTGGACAAACGGACAGTCTGAAGTTGTTAGCACACATGTTTACAATAAACCAAGGCAGTCAACTTGAGAGCCAGCAAACCAAATGGCAGCTGTGCAGCCTCGACATGACGTACACCCACACATACACATATAGAAAGCAAAGACAATGCGCGTCAAATAGCACACATACTTGTAGAAGACCCACACAGACACACAATACATTATTGTTGTATGGTTGGAACCGCATGAGGAAAGTCAGTCACTTAGTCACTTAGTCAAACGGCCGCTCGTTTCAATTTGTCAGTCATCAGCAGTGCCAAGTGCACTGTGTGTGTGTGAACGTGTGTATGTATGTGTGTGTGTGTGCTATTTGTATTGTGTGCATGTCAAAGTCGTCGTGTTAACATTAATTAAATCTATAGTCTCGCTTGGCATTTACTATTGTCCTTGCCTCTACTCTGCCTTGACTCTCTCTACCCTAGACTCTTGCTCGTCTCTCTCTCTTCCTCTCTCTTCCTCTTAGTTCTATTGGTTTTGATTCGAATTTTTCAGTCTTGATGCACTCTGCATGCTGCCATTGAGCATACTTCGACAGGCATTTGTCAAACTAATTAAACTTGAACATATGCTCACTGCGTAAATATTTGTTTCGATTGAAATTTAACAAGCGCCCTAATGTATGCAATAGAAAATTTAATAACTTCCAGTGTGTCGAATAGTTACTTATTAAACCAGGCAGAAAAGTGGGACAACAATAACAACTTAGTTTTGAAGCTAAGGCATCAATTATTAAGTGTTGAAAGAAAGAGCATTGATTAACTGTTATTAGAAACATGAGGTTATTCTACTTTTATATACTCGCTATCAGGGTAGAAGGGTATAATGACTTTGTGCCGTCAGAAATATGTACTTGGGAATGGCTCATTACACCTTAAGCAATCGGGTTATAGTTGTTTTGGCTGACAGTCTGGTATATTTTCACCTCTGAGGTATATTTTGAATGTAGTACTTTATCGATATATCAATATAATCTTCGCTATATTTGTAGTATTTTTGTGATATTCGGCACTATTTTGCTTTTATTCAAAATTAATAGCGGCTATTTCACAGTTAAGCACACTCTGCTGTTGTTATTTTTAACTTGTTAACCTAATAATGTAATCTAATAATAATTTATTAAGAAAATACCGCAACTCTTTCCATTTCTTATTTGCAACTTAAAGGCGTAAATTGACCTCTTTTATTCTCAACGTTGGTATGTGTTTTGCATATCTCTGGTTTTTAATTTGTATTTTAATGCTTTGATCCAATTTCTGCCCACGCAGCACAAATGAGTATCATAAGGCGAAATCGCACCTTTGTTTTTTTCTTTGGGTTTCTGTGTGCTGCGCAACGCGAATCTCATGCACTTGGCCCGGCTTTGACTTTGCGTGTAGCTCTCAGCCAGTCTGGTAAATAAATACTTAATTAAAATGTGTGGGCGCTCAAAAGTATGCTATGCCCCTGAAGGCAACAGGCAGAATCTGAGGCAGCGATTGCGCGCTGCGCCGCACAAAAGGCATTTGTTTAATTATTTAAATTTAATTTCATGTCATATCAAATTAGTGCCACTCGTTTTCATCCCAAGCACGTGAAACATGGTAACTGTGACACGTGTGTGTTTTGAACTCTTTTTTTCCATTACGAGTATGTGCCCCTTAGCATGCCTTGGCTTGTTGTCGCTGGCGTAAATAAATGTCATAATGTTTATACATTTCCTCCACATTCGCATTCGCATTCTCATTCACATTCCACATTATTATAATTATTATTGTGCATAATTCGTCGGCTGCCTGTTAATGTTAATGACATCGTGACAGAGTGGACAAGGTGGAGTGTGAGGCAGAGGTCAGGTCAGGCTAAATGCGTGACTGAAGTGTGTGCATAAAGGTGTGTAATAGACGTGTGCATGCCAGGCTTCAATTGCACTCACACACACAAATATACACTCACTTGTGCAGCCTCTCATAACACACTCGCTAAACTCACGTAGACGTTGCATAATTGAATTAGCCAAACAACGCAGCCGGCGGCCATGCAACAAAGTGCCTCAAACAAAGGCTAATAATGCAATGTGAATGGCAGGCCAAAAGGAATACGAAGGGTGTAGGGCAATTGTGTATGAGGGGGTATGAAATTGTGTATGCAATAGTCATGGGAAATGCCTCCTGCCACATTGGGGAAATGAACAATAAGTACGTATAGTTTAGCTCCATCTCTTTCAATCCCCTCTCTCTTTCTCTCATTCTCACTGTGTTTGCACAATGCGAGACTTCAGTTGAAAATTCCTGGGGGAAAACGTGTAAACAGTGTGTAATTGGTGTAAGATTACACACCGTTCATGGCTAGCTAACTAAGCTCTGCTAGACTGTGTTTTTTCTAAACAGAAAAGGTTTACTTATTAAAGACACAATGTAAAGGCTAGGCTTAAATTTTAAACAACTAATTTAAAAAAGTTTAAAACAGTTTTTTAACACATTTTTATTAACTATTCTTTAACACTATCAACTATACCCGTATATACAACCATAAATAAGTAGAGCTTAACAATTTGTATTTGAATTTATAAAAATCTACTCGCCAATATGTTTTTTTTACCCGCTACCCATAGGGTAGAAGGGTATTAAAACTTTGTGCTCCTAGGAAATGTATGTAAATAACAGGCAAAAGGAGGCATCTCCGACCCTATAAAGTATATTTATTCTTGATTAGCGTCAACACCCAAGGCGATTTAGTCTTGTTCGTGGTATATTTTGCACTCTATGGTATATTTTTGATGTAGTACTACATCAATATAACAAATTTAGCCTTAGGCATATTTTTGTGGTATATTGATTTGATATATTTTAAAATGAATACCGCACTGTTTTGCTTTTATTCGAAATGTCTGACAGGTATCTCACAGTCGAGCACACTCCACTATAGTTTTCTTACTTGTTTTATGCTACTTTAAGCTTTTGCCACCGTTTTTCAATTTTGCATGTAATCTAAATTAATTAAATGATTTATTCAATGCATTTGTCAAATTTGCAAAATATTATGTTTAGGTAAACATGGACACAACATAAACCAAAGCACACACATATAGATATATCACACGCACACACACATACACGCACACTTACTTCGCCAATGGGCAATTAAAAATATGTGATTTAGTTTTATGACCATGTTGAGCTTAATATGCCATCAATTTTCATATGCCCCCCCCCAAAATTAATTGCCACTGACTTTTTAATTAACTTCACTAAAAAGAGCGCCTAAAAACCAAACAGTGACTAATTTGTATCCCTAGTCTCCCTCCCACTGTTCAATTTGCCATAACACTTCTCATATTTTACCGCCTCTTATGGCCATAGGAATTAATTTGCCACGCGCATGTTTTGTATTAATAGCTCATAAATAAATTTTCCAAAAAAAATGTCGAAAGACTCGGAGGGCCAAGGGGAAGGGGAAGGCAAAACGTATTGCTCTATTTGTTCGTTTTGCATTTGGCTAAAAATTTAAGCATGCCGCTTGGCAACAAAAACACAATGGCAATTTTTACTCGCCACATGAGTTAAGCGCAAAATCAAAACAAAACACGAAAACAGGAAAAACAACAACAATATTGGAAATAATCAAAATATGCGAAACTTTCTCAGTTGCCTTAAATCAGTTTAACCAGTTTTTACTCAATTTTACCCAATTTCCATCCTCGATTCAATTTATTTTGGATATGATGAACACTGCGTATACTTGATGGAGTTTAAACTAACCAAAATTATACAATATTATTCAGTGAACTGAAAATGTATTCTTAGGGTATCATTTAGTTGTTCTCTTCTGCACTGTTCGTTTTGTTTTTCGCGTAGTTTTGCTGATGTCATGGCGAGCGCTCAAGTTTTACTATTATTGCTCTGGCCGTTGTTATTATTGTTGTTGGCTTTTATTGCTCGCTAAAGCCAAAGCCAAAGAGCTGTGCTGTCATTTATCGATTTTATAGCGGCCACACCTTTAGTGCACCCCCATCCTCAACTCTACCTCTTTTCACTTTTCCCCCATTTCGATTTCACACTCTCCCCCACATTCGATGGACGCATCCATCACTTTATTGCCAAGCGATATCTCTATATACATAAATGGAGGCCTCTGTTTGATTTGTACGCATTAAACTGTAATCTGGTCAAGGTTTTTATCGAATCGCGATTATTTGTGGGAAGCATCTTGTTTTGTTTATCATCATCTCATGTGGCTTTACTTAACGATATGTACGTACGCTTTTCAATTTGCCCATCGCAAAATATATATTTTCCATTAATGCGCAAAAAATATTTTGATTGATTTTTTGTGTTTTTCTTTTATCTGCCTCCGTTGTTGTTGTTGGTGGTGGCTTCATGACTCAGCCTGCGGAATGCAAGATCAAAGATGTGTACTCGTAAAGGCGGCCTGCCAAATGGATCTGTGCTATGGCATTGTAAGTAAATCGCATGGGGATATATGATTTTCATATAAATACACAAAATGATTATGGTATGACTTCGGGGAAATCTCTGTGTGAATGCAGTCAAAATGCAGTCGAGTTGCCGGAAGTAAAAAGTGTGCACACAGTATTTGCACACAATATAAATATAGTCCATTGATTGCAGTCATTTCATTTAAAAGTTTAAATTTGTTTAGAATCAAGTTTAGCAATTTTTAGAATAATTTTACTGAGTAATTAAAGAATTAATAGTTTTCTGACTTATAGAAAAGTAAGAAAACTAGATACCAGATACATCCTCAAATGTTTTGTTTCGCATGCTTTACCTCGCATCATAAATCATTCAGTTTCTTTAGGAATTTGCTAAATTTAAACCCTTCCCAAGAGTCTGTTGAAAAATAAAACACAATTCAATTAGTTTTTCGGTTTTGTTTTTTTTTTAGTTCTTGTTTGGTTTTCGTTTTGTAACCTACTCCAAAGTATCGTACGGAATCGATCCAAAATTCATATGCAGATTTATTCACATTTAAAAAAATAAATTCAATACATTTACAAGAATATATATGTATGTATGTATATAAATATAGATATTGTTGTATGAGTGTGTCAGTGTGTGTTTGTATTATATGCACTTGAATTGTTAGACAAATATTTCTTAGTTCGAATGCAGAAATGCGAAAATATACAATTTTATACTTATGTATAACAGATACAGAAGTGTGTGTGTGATGAGTGTGTCTGTGTGTGTGTGTGTAAATTGTTTATAAATAAACAAATAGTTCGTATGGAGTTTGGTTTGTTTCGGTCTTTGGTCTAAGTAACATGAATAAAAAATACAATTATCAACAGCGTTTTTCAAAGTGGTCGACGACTTTTTTTTCATTATACAGAAACATAACATTTTATAATAAATATATTTCCATTTTTGGGTTTTTGTCATATATATAGTAATATTATCGTATAGTAATAGTTAGATATATATCAACAATTTTTGTATAAGGTAGCAAGTTTTTAAGAGTTAACGTACACATAAGTATATCATATATATTTATATCGTAAACATAATCATACAGTTTTTTGTTTCTTCATTCGTAGTTTTAATAGTAATAATAATAATATATAATAACAACAACAATTAGGGCATTCGACATGGCACATAGTACAGTTCAGATTCAGTTACAGATCAATAATCGTACATCTATAGTATATATCTAAAAATCTCTATGATCCAACTCCAATTGTTGGAACTACAAAAATCGGTTTCGGAAATTGCATTTCCACAAATTGTGTGTGTGTTTGTGTGTGTGTGTGTGTGTGTGTGTTTGGGCACAACAAAAATACTCAGTATTATTGCTTTAAGGCTGTGTGTGTGTGTGTATGTGTGTGTGTGTGTGTGCCAAGCCCTTCTTCTCAGCCCTCTCAGCTCTACAGTTCCATAGATGTATAGGCATCAAAAGTGGACCACTTGGACATACTAAAATGTTTGTTAACCATAAAGCAGTCGTCGAAATGGGAAATGGGAATTCCCTCAATGGACTGCATTTCGACTGCAAAAACAACAAATCAAAATCAAATAATCAAACAATCAATCCTCCTGCTCAATCCTTTTTGTTGAGAAAGTGAAGAACGTAGTGGAGCACGAGATCGTAGCAGTACTTGTACTCGGTCATATTCTCGACGAGCTGTGGACGGTGTCGTCGGACGGTCTTGACCGCCTGAAAGACATCGACTTCGCCGTGCTGTATGACCTGCTCGATGCACGCGTTGGCCGCACAATAAACGCCGGCACGACTGCGACCATCGGGCGAGACAACACAGACGGGTCCATAGTCGACCTTGTTGCGCCAGATCTCGACCATATTCATTAGATACACCAGCGAATTGGTTGAGCTTGGCACCTTATGCCCCATCGGCCAGCATGTCAGCTGAAAGAGCTGCACCGTTCGTGTCGGCGCCTTGACGCCGGCCATCATTTCCGTTAGCGAGACGATCTTCTTATTGATCTTGAATTCCCATTGCTTGATGTTCGTATAGCTCTTGGACATCACATAGTGTACACTAAACACGGGCCCATATTTCTCCATTTTCGACTTGTTCGGCCAGAACGATGGATACTGCTGCGACTGCGACGGGGGCTGACACAACACGACAACGGCGGAGCATTCGTGATCATAGACCAGGGACCAGAATTCACCGAGCGTATGCTTCATGGGCCACTCGGTGACAATGTATTCGCGTGGCTTCGTATAGCCATCGACAAACACCGAGTTGATATAGTCGGTGAAGGCGTTGCCCTGGAAACTGGTCAGATACGGTCGGAAATTGTCGGGCGGCACGCAGAGGACATCGCGATTCTTTTCACGATTATCGGCTCGATGTCCGCCCGCACAATCGCCGATGGTGAAACGTGGCGTCTGTTTGCAGATCTGATCGTATTCGGCTTGGTATTCGTTCATCTTGGTGCCCGAATTGCGACGCGCCTTCGCCTTGAGGCGATCGGAGAGTTCGGAGACGGGAAACCAGGTCTTGCCGCATATGATGTGCTCCTCGAGCGTGTCGTAAATGAACTTGTATTGTTCCACATTCTCGACGAGTCCTTTGCGCGATTGCCGCAACTTCTTGAGGTAGCCGAAAACGTTGAAGGATTCCTCCTCCTCGGCCAGCTCCAAGTTGGCATCGATGGACATGTAGACACCGGACCGACCGCCACCATCACTGCAATGCACTAGAATCGGGCCACGCATATCCACATCGTCCTCGTCCTTGATAATGTTGCCCACAACGAGACGCACGCGACGCCGAAACTCGAGCAGCGCATTCGAAAAGGGACACGAATGAGAATACCATTCGGTGTAGTGAAATTGCAGGATCAAACGCTCGTCGGTCACTTCGCCCTGTTCGCCCTTCTTGTACAGCCGAAAGGTGCGTATGTGAAAGTTGGCCAACTGCTCTTCGCGCACAATATTGATGTGTATATCGCCATAGGTCTCGTGCACCTCCATGTTGGGTGGCCAGTACTGCACACACATCACTTTGGCGAAATCAAAGGTCTTCGTTAGCATCACAATGGCACTGATGTTCTCCTGCCACACCATGCGCCAATAGGCGTTAACAGTCTCCTCGACGGGACCTTGGGTCACAATGTATGCATTGGGCTTGAGCAGACTGTCCACGTAGGAGGCATTCACATAGTCGGAGTCGGCGACACCCGTTAGCTTCTGTAGGACAACACGATTGTAATCATATGGAATGCACTTGGGATTCTGATTCTTCTCCTGATTGTTCTTCTTCATCGCATGCCGACAAGTGTTTGTCTCCACCTTGGCGGCCGTTTGAAACTCCAGCTTGTAGAGTACCGGGAATTTGCGTCGCAGATCGCATAGCTTGAGAAAATGCCGCACATCGATGGGTCCATTGGGTATGGTCTTCGAGAGGGAATTGTTCTCGTCCCTCGCCTCGAGTTTGATCCGTTCAAAGGAGAGCAGACCGCTGTTGAGCATGCTCAGCTTGATGGTGTTCGGTATGGAGACGATGGCGCGACTTTTTCGCTGTTGTCGCTCCACGTCATCGTAGCGTGCAGATGACCTCGACCTGTGTTTGTTGCCCTGCTTTGTGGTGCCACCGCCACCGCCACCGCCGCCACTCGCACTGCCATTGCCAGCTGTTGTTGTGGCTGCTGTCATGTTGTTGCTGTTGCCGTTCTCTGCCACTGCCTCGGCCTCTGCTTCTGCCTCGGCCTCTGTCGTCGTCGTCGCTGCTGCTGCTGCCGCTGCCGCCGACTCAGTCGACGCTGCTGCTGCCGCAAGTTGCTGCTGTGTTGTCATCATCAATCACAGGGGAGGAGTGAGGGTGTGTGTGTATGGAATGTGTGTGTGTTTGTGCGAGAGTGTGCGTGAGGTGTGCGTTGTTTCGTGCGTTGCGTATATATGTATATAGTATAGTAGGAGGAGGAAGTAACCGATTAGTATTTGTTCACTTGGTTCAGCATTTTGCTCTGGGATTAGTATTTTTCGTTTTTTTTTGCATTGCATATGGTTTTGTGCTGTTTGTTGTTATTGTTGCTTGTTGTTGCTTTGCTTTTTGTTATTCTTGTTAGTAATTTAATTCTGTGTATTTTGTTCACCTTTTGTATGCGACGCGCTAAACGGAATTCGTTATAAATATATAATGCACACGAACTTTTCTGTTTTTGTCTTGGCTAATTTTCATGTGTCGTGTATATTTTCTTTTTTTTTTTTTTTCCTCTATTTTGTTGGTCGATTCGCTGTTGTTGTTGTTGTTATTCGGATTCTCTATTTGCTGTGTGCCTTTCGTGTATCGCTTTTCTTCACTTCACTACACGACTGCTGGCTGACTGGCGTGTGTTTTCCTTTTGTCTCTACCATTTGCAGCTGGCTGCCTCGTTGGGGCGAATTTCGATTGCGACTGTCCGAACATTGGGCGATGTTTTGCGCTTTCACCTCTACACACAGAACCGACCAACACCGAGAGCGAGAGAACTGGAGATTTGAGAGAGAGTGAGAGCGAGAGCGAGAGCACAGTGCCTGGCAACATTTTCACCATGGCCCATGTGACTGGCGCTTCGTGGGTGCGTGACGGGTATTTTTAGCGATGCGGGTGTGAACGGAACGTTAACACTTAACAGTGGCATGAAATGCATTTGAAAAGAGTGCAATATGAACAAGCACGTAGGATATTATATAATGAAGCAATAATTCAATTTATTACACTTGTTTAAGTCAGTGGAAATGACAATATGCAAAGAAGAAATCTTTTTAAAAATTCTAACAAAATTTTAAAAATATTTTAAGTAGTTTAAAATTTGAATGCAATTCAAAGGATCATAACTTTTACTAATTTCAAAATAATTTTTATAATTGTTGTTTAATTATTTTAAACTCTGCTTTCATAATTGAAATAATATTTGCTCTACCTACTTAAATTTCATGATTTATTTTAGAAACCAATAAATCATCTGTCACTTTTCACACGTCGTATACGTTATTTGCGTCAGTGTAACATAGCAATTAGCACTTTGTTTTTTACTTTTGTTTTAATATTTATATATTTGAAAATAATGTTTATATATTTTTTTTTGGGTTTATCCATTTGAGCTTTCTCATATTTTCGTCTATATTTGTAGCGCAGCATGTTGTATAAGAACTATATGTTAGCTTTGTTTATAATTTTTAAATATACATATGGGGGTGCTTATCATTTAATTTATTGGCTTGCTTTCCATCATAAATTGTTTCGCACACTGTGCAATTCACCTTATAGTATGAATGAAAATTTCGATTTTCCCATTGCACGCTCATTTTCGTTACAGCGAAAATTTCCATTTACCACATGATTTCGCCTTAAACCAACTCTCCTAAATATTTCTCGCTCTCGCTCTCGCTGTCTTTTGCTCACAGCATTTCTTCTCTTGGCGCCGGCGCATTGCGTGATTTTCACTTTTCATTACGTATTTTGTTTTCGCCTATTGTTTTGGGCTGTGTAATTGAAAATTCCGTTATTTAAATGAGGAAGTGACGTTGATTTTGTTGATTTACTTATTTATCGTTGTTCATATTTTTTGTTGTTATTTTTGATGTTTGGCATTTTAATTTCCATATTTAATTGGCATAAACAAAAAATGAAATTATGATTTATATGACAAGAGTTTGATATTGACCGAATGATTGTGCAGTAAATTTGTACATTTCCTGTTATGGCTAGCTGCTGTATGAATGTGTTTTGTTTGCATAGTATTTGTTTTGTTCTTGTCGGGTTTTCTCACATTTTCACATTTACACACATTTCATTTCCGTGTGCACCTCCTCTAAAATAGCATTTGGCAAGAGCCCATCGCCAAAGAGGAAGCGCGACGCGACCCCTCGAGGCATGCCATGAACAATAAACAACAACTATAACAACAACAGCCAGAACAACAACAACAACAATAGTATTCGACATGTGTTGTGATCGTAATGATGTTTGATCATTTATTTGATAATCATTATGATGCTGTTGCTGCTAAAGTGGTTGGCGGCTGTTGGCTTTGGCTTTGGCTGGCGCTCTCGAGGTAATTTCGAATTTCGAAATAATTACACGAACGTATGTCAAAGAATTCTTAAATGTAAACAAATCTTTTGTCTATATGCACAGTGGGTCGCATTCGACACACATTGCGCGTATGACTCACGAGCAACGATTCTTCTTTCTAACTTAAATATTTATAAAAATGATATTGTTTACTTATTTCTTATGTGCAATCTTAATGCAATTTGGCTCAATTATAAAATGATTGAAATTCATTGCGGGTTTTTTTATTATAGACAATAAAGGTTGAATATTATTTTCAAAAGTAAATTGTGGCATTAAAATGTTGTTCCAAAAGTATTGTTCTGAATTTAATTAAGTAAATAAAGCATTGCAATTTAGTTCAATGAGAATATTATTGAAATTTATTGTTTCTTTTGATCTAAGACTTTTTTTGCATAGTTAATCTTAAATACTGTGTTTTGAAAACAAATGGAATATATATTTTTTTTGTTGCATTATTCCAACAGTATTGCTATAGTATTATATACATATATATTAGTTGCTTGACTTTGACTGTAATGCCAATTTATTTTTGAGAATTCGTGTAAAGAAAATACTTATTAATACACAAAGTAGTGGACTATGTTCAACTTGTTTGAGTAGTCTACCTTAATGGGCAAAAGATCAACATCATTTGCATTTTTATTAAATTTAAAATGTAAAACAAAAATAACAAGTATTGTCAATGTTAAGCAGTGTAAATATCTCGACTTTTTAATAATGTGTAAAGGCATTATATTATCGAGTCTGTGTAATATGCTCTAAAGAGCCATTCAAAGATGCTTTGATATTTTGTAAGTAGGCTATTTAATCAATATTAAGTACTTAGTAGAAAATCCAGCATCATATTGGTCACCTAGCAACCCAAAATGGTCTGCCGAAATGCTGGACTGGGTGTGGCAGTTAATTTAAGATATTTGCGTACCTTCCAGCCAGACGATAATCTGGCGTAAAGCCGCGTGGCTCTTGTAAATTGCTGTACCCACCTAATTTGAGAGAGCTGTTGACCCATTAGGGGCACACAAAGTGCCTCCATGGCGATGGCGCTGTCTGAAATGGCGCCAGGCACGCAGCTCAAGCACTTAAATATGGCCGGGACTCTGAAAACTACCCGTCATACAAAACAGCAACACACACAGATACACACCCACACCCCAACGTACACACACACATTTATGGCTAAGCCAACAAAGCGTTGACTGTGGTTGACCGCAGGTTGCAGAGAGAGAACTTGTGAGGCGAACAACTACGCATCTCACACCACGCGAAATTTAAGCTCGAACAAGGCGCAAACTAAGCTAAGGTCGGATAACCGTTCGACTAATTAGCATTAAATCGGCTGTGAAGGGAGCTAAGCAAGCAAAGGCAAACGTAGCACTTACCTTGCCAAATATGGTGAGTCCGCCATGCTTCATATTGAAGGTCGGCGCATCCGCTGAACTTGAGTCGGCCCACGGTGTGTGGCATGTGGACGTGAGTGTCATATAACGGACCCCAATTGCATACAGAGTGCGAAGCACAGCCAACGAGCCACCCAATGAATGGCCGCCTTCGACGCCAGTTAGCGAGCAGAGTTGTTGGTTCTTGTGTGCATCGATGATTTCTAAAAAACAGAGAAAGAGAGAGAGAGATAAGAGTTGAGAGAGTAAGTTGAATTAGTTGAATTTTGAGTTTAAACTTGTCTGCTTTTTGCACAAGACATTGTTTTTGCCAACTAAAGCATAAGTAACAATTGTTGTTCTGGTCTGTCATTTGCTTTGCTGCCCCGTTGAGCTCTCTGTTCATTGTGGTCTCCGTCTGTCTGTCTGTCCGTCTGTCTCTCTGTCGGTCTGTCTATCTGTCAGTTTATCCCTAACATGGCATTTGTGCTGTGCTGTGTTATGCAATATTTACGCTTGTCTTGGCCAGCAGCTTTGATCTCTTTCGTGATATTCTATTTTGTTCTCTTGCCAAGCACTTGTCAAAATACTTGCTTATTGTTCATTGTTTTTCTCCATATTCTTTTCTTATTTTTTTTTTGTTTTTTTCTGCTGCTGCTGTTTTGTTTTTAGCCAGCAAGTTGAGCAATGTTTGCATAAAGTTGTTATACAAGTTGAGTTTTTGTTTCTGCAGTTCGCCTGGTTGAGCAAACTTTCCAATGACATTCCTCAACCAGCGATAGAGAAGGGGAAAGCGAGTCATTAAATATTTCTTCCTATACAATTTAAATCATTTCTTCAACAAATGTACGAATTAATTGTTTTGCACTCGCTGTCAAGCACGTTCCATTTAGTAAGTCAACGTCCTAGTCCAGGTGGCTTTTAGCTCTCATTTTCCAAAGTTTTGCAGCTGCAGTTCTTATCAAGCATTTGTTGGGCGTCAAAAGTTCTGTAATTGCATGTCAACTTGTCCGATTGACAAAATAAATATTTCAAGTCGTTCGTAGTGCTTACACACTTTTATTGTCACTGCTTTGTTTAGAGAGTATTTAAAGTTGGGAAAACAACTTATTAAGTTTTCGTTATAAAGGTAGACAATTAACATATATAAATGAAAGGAATAAATCAATAAGCAAGTTTAAAATATAATTTAGTTATTCCAAATTTATTAATAAGTTGTTTTCCTAACTTTTTTTCGATTTTAGTTATTTCATTTTGTAACTTGTTAGATGATTCGTTTTGTCTGTTAGCCATAGATTTCAATCGATGATTGAATCTTTGTATTTATTACTAGATAAATTCATATCTAATTGCTTCTTGTTGTGTGCATTTCTGTGCATCCGACTCTCTTAAGTGTATACATACTATATATTCTTGATCAGCGTTAATAGTCATGTCCGTCTTGGTGTCTTGTTCTTAGTTGCTCTGACAATTTGGTATATGTTGCACTCTATGGTTGAATATAATATATCAAATTTAGCATTCGGCATTTTTTTAGTATACTTAAGGTATATTTTTAAATGAAAACCGCACTGTTTGGCTTTGCACAATGAACAATACCTTTTTTTACTTGCCTGTAAGCAACTGATTTCTATCGATGATTGAATCTTTGCATTGATTGTTAGATGAATATGTAATGAGCTTTTCTATACGATTAGCTTTGGCTTGCTGTGAAAATTATTATTATATCCACTACCTATTATTATTTCTTTGTGCCTCCCAGAAATTTAGCAACAGGCAAAAGGAGGTATCTTCTACCCTTAAAAGTATATATTTTCTTGATCTCCCTTGGTCTAGTTATTTTGGATGACAATGTGGTATATTTTTCACTCTTTTGTATATATTGAATGTAGTTCTATTTCAGCATTTTTGAGATACATTAATTTAGTATATTTTAAAATGAATGCCGCACTGTTTTGCTTTTAATCACAATGGGTATCTCACAGTCGAGCACACTTGACTGTAGCCTTCTTGCTTGTTTTACAATGCTGAAAAAACCAGTGACTGGATACTTCAACAAGATATATGTGTATAATATATAAGTTTCAGGTTATTTCAGCCTTAGAGTGTGCAACCTTAAAATCGCAGTGACGTCTAGGCAAATCTCTTTAATTGATCACAACAAGCATTATGTTTATTTCAAAGTATGTTTGCTCTACTAAATATGCATAAATGAATATATGTATACATATGCTATATATAATTACAATGACTGCACTGTGCTGAAATTGCAGACTATGCAGGATTAATTGCGCTGCTCAGTCTGGAGTGTAGTTAATAGCATAATTAGAGCGTAACTCATGCAGATCTAGCTGGGAGTGCAATCATGTGAACTTCAATTGCAGATTTGCTAAATTTATGGCAGCTGCATCTAATAATGGCAAAATGGAAATACTCTGAGGAAATGCGGCTGTGGCTACTCTCTGCTTCTGTAAAGTTATGTAAAGCGAAATGCAATCGGGTTTTACCTACCACATATAGTACAACAATGAATGCTCTGTGTGTCTGGCGATTTGAATTCTGATTAATGTGACTCTTGAATTGTGGTGTAGTAAAATAACCTTTTGCTGGAATAGAAACGATTCAATAATTTGTCGCTGCATTCAAATCAAGCATTGTAATAACATTTCAAATGTCACACGCACACACAAGAGAGAGAAAACGAGTCAATAAATTGCCACAAAGGAAACGTTGGCAACGAACACGCGAGGGGCAAAGGACTCCAGGAGCAGGACACACCGGAGCACAGGGACTACGCTTGCAAGTTTTCAGGCAATAAGTAAATAAGCTGCGTAAAATCAAAAGGGCGCACTTGTAGGAGCTGCCAGCTGAGGATGCCCAGAAGTAGCTGCTGCTGCTGCTGTGTTGCAGACTCCTTGTGGCTGCTGCTGCCATTGTTGTGGCAATGGCAAAGGCAAGGCAAATACCTGCCACAAAACCTGCTCGATGTCGTCGTTGCCGTAAAACCCTAAAATATGGAGCAAATAAACAAATATTCTGGCAGGACCTTTACTGCAGTTGCCATTGCCATTGCCATTGCTATTGCCATTGTTGTGACAGTCGAACGAGAACAGGCAAAGGCACTAAAATGTGCCACGTGAGCTGAAGCTCAATTTTTGTGCCCCGGTCTCTCTCTCCCTCTCTCACTCTCTCTAAGATGAAATCCTTGGTCCGGCATGTAATTGTCTGTGACTGTGGGTCGACGATGGCGACAACCATAGCCCAAACGTAATGTATAATATATGGCCCATGTATTGGATGCGATTTGAGGCAATAGAGAAACGAGTGCTCCAACACATTTCAAAATGTGGAATCCCCAAACCAAAAGCCACTTGACGCAATAAACCAAATGTAGTTGTAATCGCAGTTGGGCATAAGAGGATAGTCTGCTTTTATGGATCACTACTGAAATACACTTTGCAGATATTCACATGATACACCAAAAGTGATTCAAATGGCACTTATTGTATAGCTTATGTACTTTTGTTGAAAGCAAAAGATTATTTTTACGAAGAAGAAAAAGCTTAGATTATTTAATTGCTGTATACGAAAGGAAATATAAATTATTTTTATTTATATTTATGTGTCTGAGAAGCAATCAAAACTTGACTTTAATTCCTACAATTTTAGTATTTTATTGCATAACGATTGTATGATTTGTTTATGCCATTTAAATATTCGCATATTTTCGAGTTAAACAGTGTAAACTTCATAGCAACTCCCATTATACCCAGTGTAAGGGCATAAGAAATCTATCTAAGCAGAATGCAATTTTGCTGCACAGAGATCTTCTTCTCTCACGCTTGGCATCTCAGTGTAAATTGAAGTTTACACATTTCGACGAAAGGTGGAAATTGAAAATTGCGAATGGAAAGCATTCGCACATCGACACATCGAATAACAACAGTGGGAGCTGAAGAGAAATGCAAAGTAGCAGAATGCCGGCAAGTGACAGAATTGGCACAAAAGAAAATATACTTCTGGTTAAATCCAGGTTTCAGTTTTTTCTATGCTTTTCTTCATTCCCTCTCTTACTCCCTCTCTCTCTCTGTCTGGCTGTCCTGTTCTATTTATTGTGTTTATGCAACGCGAATGGCATGCAATGCTCATTTGTGCATCCTGTCGGGCTGTAACTAAGCAGCCTGGATTTTTGAAGGAGCTCTAAGCGAGGTCGGGCTAACAGCCCAGGGACCTGGTGACTGACAGGCCGACAGGCAGACAGGCGGACAGAGAGTCAGAGAGACGGACAGACAGACTGGCAGGCAGGACGTGGGACGTCAGTCGTCGCGTTGTGTTTCGGTTCGTTAGCTTTGCATTTTTTACAATCACTTTGGCAGCGCTCAACATCTGGTCGGATGGAATGGGAATAGGAATGGACAGGGCAAGGGGATAGAGGTAGGGGGGGGGCGTGGCTACGCCTAGCTGCACTCGTTCAATGGTCACTTGCATTCGCATTTTATTTACACGACATGTGGAGCTCAACTACAATTTCAACCAACCGAATTTATTTGCTGTACTTCAAATAAAATGTTGGTTTTTATTTTATGCAACAGCAGCTGCAAAATTTCACGTGCCAAAACGGGGAGCACACAACGAAACGGGGTGATTTAGTTTGCCGGCCAAGTGAGTCAGTTTGGGAGTTTCAATTCGTGCTTGCATCTTTGATTTGGCTATGTTTATGGTGTCTCAAAGGACGGTTATGCAACGGATTGTAGTTGGGTTTATTAAAGGCAAAGCGAATATCAAATTATTCATTTGGTTGTGTAAAGAAAAATTGCAATCAACATTAAAAAAAAACTCAAAACCCAGCTGAATGTTCATTAAATAACACCAATATTAAACTTTAACACCACTAACCCACATTTATCACATATGTAAAAATCAAAGACCACAAATCTTTAACAAAGTTTACATTTTCAACTTTTCTGCCCAATTTACTGAGTGTTAAATCCATCATCAAAATAGACAACATTCTTGCTTCAGTTTAATCAAGTTGAAATATTAGTTCCACTAGGCAAAATTTCAGTTGTTTTATACTTGATTTTGTGCTTCAATTTACCAGTAATAAAACTGGGCTAGCGTCAGCCAATTGTATCCATAATAACAACAACAAGTTGATACCATCTGTCTATCAAACTGAGCACACTTTAATGAACACCTCAGGCATACGATGTAACATTTTTTCAGAATATGTTTTCAGTTTACACTTGAAATTTTCTTCTTCTCTATTTTGCTTTGGGTGAGAGTTCGGTACATGAGTTAAGCAATTAAAAATTGTCTATTTGCTTAAAAGGTTTCCGTTTTTTTTTGTTGCGTTCCCTATCTACGCAAATTGTTCGCATTCTGTTTGATTCTCTGGCAGCTGGAAAAATTGCTGAATTTACCCATTTTTTTTTGTTGCGGTTGTTGCTATGTATCAACAACCTTTAGTCAAAAGTCAAAACAGTCAACAGCATGTACAGAGAGTGTGCTTTCTACACTTCTTATTGTAGATAAACATATGTATGTGGCTCTTATCACAAATTGCTGTTGCTGCATTTCCTCGTGCATATTTTTTAGTTTTTGGGTGCAAAAAGTTGTGTATCCTGTATATGATTTTTATAGCCATATGATTTATTGACATCTCCATTTACGGCTGTATAAATGTTTCAACGCAAAATGCCGGAAGTGATTTCTTGTTTGTCGATTTCTCATCTTGTTTCTTTTGCACCCGTTGGCTTTTCCTTTTTCGCGGCGGGTGAAGCAACGAAAATTTGCTGCAACAAGATTGCCAAGTCTCTACTCTCTAGTCTCGGTAGCAAATCAAAATGCAAAACGGAAAACGAAGAGCAACAATAAGAGCAAGACTGCGAAGGAAACTCAAATGTTCTCTAGGGAAGAGGGGGGCTGCGAGGGAAGCGGAGAAAGCGGACTTGAACATAAGTCAAAGCTTGCAGCTTGTAGCTTAGCGCTTGCAACAACATCAGTTGCGACCTCTTGTGGCAGTTGCAGAACGTTGCAGCTGCCACCTGCTGGTAACTAGGTGAGTGCAGAATATCAAAGGAAATGGCGCAAAAATATGGCACGCGGTAAGCAGTTGCTTCAAGTGCTGCCAGGTCTGAGCACTGCAAATGCAACTGCGATTGCGATTGCGACTACAACAACTGAAACTGCTGTCGCTCTTTAGACTCCCACTACTTGTTATTATTGCTCATACTTTCATATTTTTTTTTGTTTTTTTTTTGGGGTTTTCTAAATTTTGTTTTATTTGCGCTTTTTGTGCCAGCCAAGATACTTTTGAAGAACTCGCGAAAAGTTTCCGGCATAGCAGCAAATTGAATGCGTGGGTTTTGGGCGAGTTTTGGGCGCATTCCTCTTGTTGATTTAGCGCGGCTTCCAAAAACTTTGCTGGTATGTCTGGCTTATGCGGCGTATGTGTAATATTTTTCGGTATTCTTGTTATTTTCTGGTACTTACCCTGCGCCGATGTGCAGGTGGTTAGCTGCGGTGAATATCGATCGGTAAGTCTTTTAATCACATCAATCTGTTCCAGCGTCAGCTGCACCGCATCCCGATGCTGCGCCTCACAGGGTACATAAGCCGCCCAAAACTGCAAATGGGAAAGGAAATGGAAACAATATTAATTCGATTATTATTGTGTGCGCAGTTAAAATGCTCGTTTATGCAACATAAAGGTGCAATTACTTCGTTTACACACCATTAAATGATGCCCCCCAAAAATGTGAACACAACCATGAGCATACTTTTCACTTTCTGGTACAATCGAAATGCACACAGTTATTATTGCCGCAGTTATCGTTTATTGCAGCTCTTCATTACTTTGCCTTAGTTGAGGGTGCCGCACACACTCGACTCCTAATGACATGTGACTGTAACAATGGCAAGCCAACACAATTTTCACAAATTCCTTATGTAAATGCTCGTCTGTGTGTGCAATAGTAATGAACATTCTACGGGGCATCTCTCCTCTTAAGCTCACCTCAGCTGCATACCTCGCCAATGGCCATACAATTAACCCGAATTGAGCAAAATGTTCATGCACTTTTGTCTCCGATAAACTCGACACTATTCTGTGCCGCATGGAATCCGGAATTGAGCTCGAAAATAACCAAAGTTGCCACAGGAAAAAGTGAGCAACACAGAATATGGGGCAATGGTTGGGATTGGGATTATGGCATTTTCAAATACTCTATTGTATATTACTCTAACTTTTTTGTCTGTTTATGAACTGTGCTTAAAAATACATAAAATTCAGTTATAATATATGCATTCTGCAACAGTTTGAATCGTTATAGATTTCTATCAAGTTTTTAGAGAGACTTAGACTTTTGTAAACATTCAACAATATTAATATGCACTATTAAAATATTTGAAATAATTCAAGGTTTACTTAAAAATTTTCATAAGAAAAGAACAATCTAAAAAAATATATTTCATTTCAAAATAAAATTCTAAGAAATAGTCATAAAAAACGATAAATTTGCAGACTGTATAAAAAAATTTAAGTGACACTGAAAATTCTTTAAGGATATGTGAAATTAATGCAATTTAATGTGAAGTAGGTATTAAATTTAAATAAAAAATCATATCCATTGCAGAAGTTGAAGTATTTCAAAATAAAACACTAAGATACCAGTTATTTAGGTATAAATTAGTTGTATTAAATTATTTTAAAATAAATGTTTAATTTGAGTATAAATTACCATTAGAAGTTTTTCAAAATAACGCATTAAAAAAAACTGCTTAAAGTACAACAAAGCTATATATTCTTTAAAACAAAAGCTCTCTTATCTGTTATACAGCAATGCTCGAATATTTTTCTTGCCATCATAATATACAATTCTGGATACTCGTTATGATTTGTCTGAAGCATTACACATACCCAATCGGCAAGGGGTATATAAAAACCAAACTAAAAATCAACAATGGGCACCTGCAGCAGCTCTAAAACATGTGGGAGTCGTCGAATCGTTCAGTCCAGGTGGATAAACTTTTGCGCTCTGCACAAATGGAATTTGTAGTTGTGCCATTATTTTTGTTGCCGACAGGGCAGCTTGAAGAGTGGGAGGGGGGAGGGCAGTCACTGCAGTATGTGTGCTGGGTGAAACAGTGCAAATTTACTAGTTGAACAATTAAAATTACGCAAATTTGAAGCGCTGGCTTGACCTAGGCATACAAATTCAATTGTATAGCTAACCAGGCAACTCTTGCCGCACATATACAGAATAAGCTGCTGCCTGTTGTCTTCTCTCTCTCTCTCTCTCTCTCTCTCTCTCTCTCTCTCTCTCTCTCTCTCTCTCTGTCAACTTGTGCTAAATTGTTTTTTGACCACAGCACTCGACTCGACTCGCTTATTGAAAAGTTGTACTTCTAACCTGGGCTAACGTAAAATGTTCTATATGAGTTACGTCGCTTCAATGTATGCACTTTATCATCATGATTATCCTGAACACGATGATGATAATGCTGGTGATGATAATGATGCTTATGGCAACTGGCAAATGAACATTTTTAGTATTTTGCTTTTAATTTACTGCCTTGGAATACTTTTTGGGGTCTACGTGCTTGGCGAACTCTCCGCTCGATGTTTCTGTCTCAACATCATCTCTCTCAGCTGCGTCCCTCTCTCTCTCTTTCACTCCTCTCTGTGTTATGCTGGCACTCGTCCAGCCTGCTCACGAATTTATATTAAAAATTATTTATTGCATTTGCTGTTTTGGTCCTAGTTTGGGGGTTCTTCCTCCTGTTTGTTGTGAGTCAAGCAAAAAGCCAAAACTTTTTAATTGCTCTTTTTTGTTCTTGTCGTTTTCAGTCGCTCTTGTTTTTGCTGTTGTGTGTGTGTGTGTTTAGAATTGTTTTTTCTCGTTTCTGGCACTTTGAATGCTTCCTGTTCGATGGAGACACGTACGTGCTTTTATTTTTCCCTAATGATATAACGTGATCTAATGGCTTGGATTCATTTTACGGCTGAAGAAGTGTCTGTTTATGTGTGTCTACAGAGGGGAAGAGCTAGAGGAACGAATTTTGGGCAGTGTTTGTACATAAACATTAGCTGGCTAAATGTGCAATTAACCAAAAAGGAACCTGAAGAAATTCTTAAAACTGTTTTCAGCTGGATTTAAATATTGTTGAGAGAGTTATACGAGCTTAACAGCATAAAATATTTGCATTTAATGCACACCTCTTATTCAAGACTTCTTCACCAGAATATTATTTGCAACGCGCATATTGAAAACGAAAACTAGTACAAGTTATATATAGAATTTTCTGTTTTAATGCTTCCGCAATTATGCAATTGTTCAAGGAAAATGTTTTAATGAGGGATCAGGTTTCACAGAAGAGCAATATTTGCTCGAATCATGTTTCAATATTATTATTAATTTCGAAATTGTATTGCTCTTGAGATACATTCAAATTATGAAGAGTAATAAGATTATTGCTCTATTATAATTGCTCTCTGTAGGCAAATAAATAGTCACTAATTGTTTTGTGTCATAGAAAAACTCTTTAAAGTTTTGGTAAACTACAATTCGATGACTTTTGACCCAATTCATTGAGTCATAATATCGATTGGGACTGGGACAACCTCAAATGAGACTTTATGCGAAGCGAAAGCAATTTGAAGTAAATGTTTTTCTTTGCGATTTTGTATTAACATTGCGATGCAGATAAGCAAAATGCCGACACTTGCACTTTAAGACAGACAAATAACAATTGAAAAGGCACGGACACACATACAAATACATACAATGACAGGGATTGCGAAAGAGTCTGAAAACTGGGACAAAGCTGAGAACTCAGAGACAGAGATGAAGTTTAGAGATAGCGACTGAGTTTACTCTTTACAATTTGGTCGCTTTTGTCTGCATCATTATGACGCGCACTTTACGTTTCTTTTTTTCGGTTTTGCACTCTCTTCTTTTTTCTGTCCCTTTTTTTTATGAGGCTGCTGCTGCCTTCAGCTTTGTTGTTTAATTTTTTGCTCTGCCCGCAAATCCGCTTAAAACATTTTCGTAGGCATTAAAAAGCGGTGAGCAAGAGTTGAGCGCTTTGAGGTATGCGGACGGCGGACGGCGGTGTGAGGATTTCGTTGCTTGATTGAAACCGCAGGCGGCAACAGGTAACGCGGCGTATGCGCAATGTTTAGCTCAGCAAGCGAGAGAGAGTCTGGCATTGTTCTATGGCGACAGCTGGCAGCAATTTGCTGCCATTCGCTTCCATTTGCAAAATATTTCGCTTATGCAAGGCAAAGTCTCCACCTGTTGCCCACCTTTGTTTTCTACCTGTGTCCTTGTGTGTGTGTGTGCTAGAATGTTTTGTATATTTGCTTTTGCGAGCGTTTGAAGTGTGCTTAAGCATGGCACTTTGCCATTAGACGCCCACCTGCAACAGCAGCAGCAGCAACAGCAGCATCAGCGGCGAAAGTGTCGTGAACGTCTCAATGGCAACGCTGCTGTCCCATTATTGGTGTCCTTGTTGGCTGCGGTGGCTTGTGCTTTTGTCCTATCAGCAGCATCCGCATGGAGTACACCATTATTGTCATCATCATCAGCTTTGTTGGCTCCAAGCATATTAATATTTAAAGTTGTTTGGCTCCAGCACCGAGCACAACAACAACAGCAACAGCAACAACAAAGAAAAGGAAACACAACGACAACGACAACGAGGACAACGTTGCTCCCCAAGGACAACATTTTGGCTTCAAGTTAATTGTGAATGCTTGAGCAAAATGTTGTTGTGTGCGCGTGATTTGTTGTGAATGGGTTGCACGTGAGCGTGTTTAGGTGTGTGTGTCTGTGTATGTGTGTGTGTGTCTCCTTGTGGTTGTGGCAAGCATGTTGACGCTGACATTTATTAAATGCTGAGACACACACTGACATAAACGCAGCTGTTGTTTGCGGTCAAAATGGCAAACAGCATGACAAAAAGATTTATAACAAATGTTCTCGAAATACTAGAATTATTGTTATTGAACTTTAAATTCGATTTTATGAGTTCAATAGTTGAATAAATCAAATTATTTGTGCTTCATTTGATTGGCTTTGTTTGCTTAATTGCTTTAATTTGCAACTGTGGCGTGCTTGAAATCAATAGTTTTTGCAATCGAATGTATTTCTAATTCTCCGTTTGGTCAGACAAAAGTACTTGAAAGTGAATTTCATTTGTGCTATTCATACTATTATCTCTGCTGCTGCATTACAACGATAGAAGAGTTCAAACTGAATTGGACTTTATCAAATTTGCACAAAATGAGCTTATCTCTCATATCTATTATAGGTAATTGATTTGCAATATTTTTGGAATTATTGAGTTATGTGCAAGCATAAGCAGCATAATTTAATATAGTCACTTTATGCTGCTTAATGCAATAATTTCCCACAGCAGTCTAGCCATAATCATTTGGCAGTGTCGAAAGAGCAACTATGGTAAAATGTGAAATGTGCTGTGTGTATCTTTTGCTTCGCTGTGCTTCCGTTGTTGTCTAACCAACAACACTAAATACTTTTTAAAAGTAAATATAAATTTTCAAGCCAACAAGATAAGCGCAGTCCAATTGCCCAACCAGCAACACCAGCAACAACACCAACAATGAGAATAACAGCAACCACTTTAGAAATCCCTTCGCTACATGCAATGTGGACTCCGTGTCCGTGCTGCAGATAACAACACGAAATGGCGGCCAGGCTAGCATCAGGCAGCGCAGTTCGTTGCGGCCACATCCGTCTTCGCCTCCGCTCCGCTCCTCATTCTCTTGCACTCCCAATGTGTGCTTTCTATTAGGCTGGATGCAAGAGAGCAGCAACCAAAATGCAGCCAGCCATGCTGGCGGACAACCGTAACATGACGTTTCCGTGTCCGTGTCTGTGTCTATGTCTGCGTTCGTGTTCATGTCCTGGCAATGGGAACAGCCAACGCCATCCAGTTTGAAGCCAAGTTCTCGTCTGCACATTGTTGTTACCTACTGTTTTGTTACCTGCGCCAACAACAACAACAATGTTGGCCAAAAATGTAACCACTTTTTGCCATTGCTTTTTTGTCTGTAAGCAACTCCTTAGGCGCAGCAGCTACAGCTGATCCCCAGATTTCCGGCTGCTTCTTGCCTGCTGTAAGACTGCAACTGTTGCCGTGCTTTACGCTTTTGAGTACTTTATGGCCTAAACGTGATTTTCTGCTTGTCTATTAAACATTTCGCCTTTTCTTTTTCATTTTTGGCTAAGCTGCTTTTGCCCCACTGTTCCCTCTTTCTTGGTGTGGACAACACGCAGTCGCTGCACGTTTGGCATTTTGGGCAACAATTGTTGAAACATGTTGTCATCCAGTTAGTTAGTTTGCCAGAGTTGCCATTGTATTTGTATTTTTTTTTTGGTGCTGTTTTACTGTTTTACTTCTTGCTCTCAACTGTTATTGAGTTTAGTTTTTCGTCACGAATTAAGTGTGAAATGTTGCAGTTAGCAAAAAGCGTTTCAAACTTTTGCACAAACGTTGCGTGCTCGGCAATTCTGAGTGGCAAATGCAAATTACAAACAATGAATGTAGAGAATGCTCAACTATGCAAAGTAGGCACACATTGCACACCATTATTTAAAAAATGGTAGAAAAAATGTGCACTTG
This sequence comes from Drosophila sulfurigaster albostrigata, assembly GCF_023558435.1. Taxonomy (NCBI): domain Eukaryota; kingdom Metazoa; phylum Arthropoda; class Insecta; order Diptera; family Drosophilidae; genus Drosophila; species Drosophila sulfurigaster. The sequence goes on from NC_084881.1 coordinate 24,525,368, forward strand.
AAAATCCTATTATATATTTTTATTGTTTTTAAACATAAAATACGACGAGTAAGATAACTACAGTGAAGAGTGCTCAAATGGATTCAAAATGAACTAATATGTATATCAAATAACACTAAAAATATTATTATTCTTAAAAAATTCTAACATTTCCTATGACTATATTTGGTAGATTATATTATATTTAGCTATTCAAAAATTTGAAAATCTCGAAATAATTTCATAAGTTTATAAATATATCTTAGAAGTAGCATACATTATTTTGAATTGAATTGATTTAAAGGATTAAGGTAATTTTCCCAAGCTGAAGACCTTCGTTGCCATCGCTTTACCAATAACGTTAGTATTAATTGTAATTATAACTAACCTTTTAAATAAATAAATAAATTTTCGTAATTCACATAAGATAATTTATAGGTCGCATGTGAAGCCTTTAAAACTGTTTGCCTAATTGCAAAACTTAAGGAACGCACCTAGTTATTTTCGTGGTGAATGAAAAGTGCAAGCGAAACGCGTGGAAAGTTCATAAATCAAGCTGAAATAAACAGTTTTAGCCAAAAACCACTTCAATATATCAAATTGGGTTCAGGCAATACTGCAATGCCAGCAATTTCACCCACTCTCGCCACGTTCCATTCATTTCCCGAACCACAACGTCGATTTTTCACGTTGCGCCGCAGCCGAAAAAACAAAACAAAATGCAAGAGAATAATAAAAAAAATAGGCGAGTTTCGTTGGCACACAAAGTAACGCGAAAGACGCGGCTGACTTCTTTGCTGTGTAGCCATTTTGAGGAGAGGCTTTAACCATAATGAAAATTAACTTTTCCAATGCATTTTCACACGCGTTTGCTCCTGGCACATGCCACATGAAGCATGCCCCACACGTCTGTTGCAATTTTAGCATTCGTTCACGCGATTTCGTGTTCTCGTTTGCCATAAATTTGATGTTGAAAACGATTCTTTTTTTTTCCAGCTGCAGTTGCAGTTGCAAATGTTTTTTTTTTTTGCTTGTCGCACCGTTAACAGTTAACAGGTAATTGCAGTTTGCGGTGCCATATTGCAAAACTTGGAGAGCGGCAATAAACGTGAAAGGCCACAAACTTGGCATAAGTCAGAAAGTGTTTTGAAGTGCGTAATTGAGAGCGCTGAGATATCCATTAAATAAAGGCGCGTTCTGGACTTTAATTGGATATTAACTTGAGAATATGACAGTTGGATGTATTAAGAATTTTTTAGATAATTTCGTGAATTACAAATTTATTAGAAATTCGAGTTGTGAACTTTACTAAAATATAACTATATAAACATCTGCTACTTAATTCCGTTAATCAATATTTATTGGCATATTTTAAACATCTTCCAACCGTAGTACATAGTACATAGTACATATTTCGTATTATATTTGCAATTCCTTTCTTCTGATGTTATTTAATATTTATAATGTTGAAATTTAACATTCTTGAATTGAAGCACTAGATAGCTGCTAATTTAATTTAATATTAATTTATGCTTTAAACATTACAGAATTGATAATTGTAGAGTATAGCAGTTGACAACAATACCAAAAAATCTGCTACCTTACTCAAACTATGATATTTTATATGTTAAAAAATTCTACGGCTATAAGACTTTAATACTTAAAATCGCATTCCTTGTAGTCTCATATTATATAAATATTATAGTCTCATATTATATAAATATTTTAATACTTCTGATATTACTTTTTTGCAATTTTATAAAATATTATCCGTTTTACTATATTCTAAAAGTTTATGTTCCTCATCCTCATATTAAATCAAAGCCTTTGTGTATTTCTTGAGCAAAAAGGTTGCAGTTATTATTCCCTTCATTCATATAGGCAGGGTATAATTATGCTGCACTCAATTTAATTACGCTGGCAAATGGCGTGACTTCAAGCAGTCACTCTCTCTTTCTCTCTCTCTCCCGGTCTCTGTTTGAGTCGTTCAGTGGCTTTTATGGCGCCCAAAGTCGATGCTTATTAAAACTTAACACTTTCCGACTCGTGCCACGCCGCCGGCAACCGCAACTTGTTTTAGTTAACTGCTTTCGGTGGCGCACTGCATCGTGTGTTCCTTGCAAGTTGTTGGAATGAAAACTTCTAGATTTTCATGTTCGATGAGTGGCGCCACAACTTACTATGCAGTGAAAGAGGAATGAGAAGCAGACTTGGCTAATTGAACTTATTGACGATGCCGGCAAATGTTGCCAACGGCGTCGGCAGCAGCTTCAGGTTACGCTTTGCATTTTCAAAATGCACACACATATTTCAGTGTAAAGTATTGCCAAAGAGGTGTTAATTGATGTCAAGTGTAAGCAATAACCAAACTTCTGCTAAGGCCGTAAATATGCCAAAAGCAAAGGCGAACTAAGATGGAAAGTAGTTCAAACTGAAGGCAAAATAAATAAGCTGCACAAAAACATTTCTTAAAGTTCTTATACGACAAAGCGTTTGAGTCCAAATTAGGCTTACATTAAGGCACTTAAGACTAAGAGCGAACTGCGTTTATGGCATTAATATCAAGTACCTAATAAGCCATTAAAAAGCTGGAAGATGGAGGAGATGAAGACGATGCAAGAAATGCTGTTAAAATCGAGCTAAAAGAATCAATGATGACCAATTAGCAGAGACGTTCCAAAGAGCTTCCATGAGGGTGTTGCATGGCAAAAATAATTAACGCATCAGTAGTCGTAGCACCCAAAGTAGCAGCAGCAGGACGCAAAAAAAAAGAAGAAAAAGAATAAAAATAGGAGCAGCAGGAGCTTGCCAGGTCAACGTAGGTCTTCATAAGAGGGCCATAATTAATTTTTCCTTTTTTTGCTGCGTTTTTTTTTAGCGTTTTAGAGAACCTGAAGCTGACCAGCAGCAGTTGGCTGAGAGATGAGCAAAAAGCAAGCAGCATAAAGGTTGCCCAGACAACGAGCTAAGCAGCAGGAGAAGCAACAGCAACAGCAGATGAAAGCAGGTCAATACGAAAGCTGCATACACTTTCTATTGTTTAATAATATAATGAAGCAGCAGACAATAGAGAACTTCAGAAATTTATGGCTAAAGATTTTCACATTTTTGAGATGAATTTTAGTAGCCAGTTGTCTGCCAATTAACGTGGAAAATATAGTAATTATGAGAGAGCAGCACTCACCTGCGCTGATATGCGTCCCTTCTTCAGTCGCGTTAGATCCGTGTGACTCCATTGGCTGCGTGCCCAGGGCGCCACGTTGCGCAAATCCTCATCAAAGCTGCGTTGCCAGGCAAAACACGAAGCATGAAAATGAAAAGTTTATATTGAAGAAAATATTAATTGTATTTGCTATTTGCTACTCACTTGAAGTCGTTGAGTTTGTTGTGCAGGAACTTGCGTATATTCCAAGGTAAGTCGTTATGCCCATCGATTAAAGGCACTTGATCCAACAGTTGTACGGCAACGCGTAGACGCTCCTCAAATGGTGCACCTGACACAGAGAGAGAGCGAGAGAGAGGGAGAGGGTCATAAAAGTGAGTTAACAGCAGCTACTAACTAACTTAGGTGCATTAACACGACACAAAGACACGACGCACACACGAGAGACAATTCGAGCTTTGGCTACGTGTCGTATGCGTTATGGTAATTGATTTATTGTCCATAGGCATGGCTCTAACTGCTTGGAAGCCAGTGCAAATAGTACAACGACTGCTAAATAGTACTACACCGACTAGAACTACGACTACGACGACGACTACTCACTTGCTGCAACACGTAGCGCCAGGGGCACAGCAACACTGGCAGCGCCAATTATCAAGAGTATTGAGCTGACTGCCAGCCAATGCTTGGCTGCATCGAAGCCTGAGCACAGGTTACGTATACGCCATGAGCAGCAACAGAATCCACGTTGTCCAGGGCCAAGAATTGTAGTTGTTGTTGTTATCGTTGTTGTTGTTATCGTTGTTGTTGTTGTTGTTTTTATTGGCAGTTCAATGCCAAGTCGTTTGTTGTGCAGGCAGCAAAGGCGGCAGGAGGCAAAAACATTGTTGGGTTGTGTGTTGCATTTTGTGTGTGTGCAAATTGCCGTGACAGTAGCATTGATTACAGCAACAACATCAGCATCAGCAACAGCATCAGCATGAAACGAAATGCGAATAATAAGGGGAATATGGTTAGTTAAACGCTTCAAATTGAATTTTGCTTGCTTCGTTTTAAGTACTTAACAAAAGCATACGAATGAAATGTGTGTTTGAGTGTGTTTCGAGTGCAAATTGCAAATCTCATTATTGGACATTTTATTTGCACGCTTCGTAGTTCGTAGCTCGATATCAATTCTAATTGCATAGCCAAATTTGATTGTGCAACTTAACCGTTTCGATTCGTAAGTAAATAAGTCAAGTGAGGCGAAAAACTAGCTGGCTATTTTGCACAGCACAAGAAGTAACGTAATCCATCTGATTACAGAGCTCAACACTCGACTTCAACCCGTTCTCCTCTTTCTCTCTTCCTCTACGGCTATCTCTCTCTCTCTCTCTCACTCTTTGAGCTAAAAGTGAATTACCGTTAAGCAAGTTGGCAAATGGAAAGCATGTGCAACGCTGCTGGCAACCAAATGTTGGCTGTAACTACACTAAACCACCGAGTTGAGCTGAGCGTCAGCGATTTGCATAAATTTAACATGACAGGACAACGTCCGTGATGCCAACGCTCGATGCGCGTCGCCACGCAGTTTTTGGAGGGACTGCTAACGAACTGCAGTTGCAGTTACTGTTGCCACATCTCCCTCAGCTACTACTCCCGCTGTCTATTCATGCCACATGGCTCACGCTGATGTACGTGATGAGCACGTTGAAGTCTGACGGGCATTGGCAACGTTTAACATTAAGCGGCCAAAAGTTACGCGTCGTACACGGAGTGCAATCAAACGGCTAACGACTAAATAGAATTGCGCTCAGGGGGATTATTCGTCTCCCTCTTCTCCTCTCCTCTCCTTTGCCTCTGTCCTCTTCAGGTGTGCTGGGAGAACCAGGGTTGCACTCCTGTCGAAAGTCATGGCAACTCTTCCTGATTGCACTGTCCGCTTGACCCCTTGTGATTAATAGTCGTCTGCAGGGACATAGATTGCCAATCAGATTTACTAAAATTGCAGCAACTGCAATTTGACTAGACTACATGATTGTCAGGGAAATGAGAAAACTTGACGCACTTACTGAACTCGGTTTGATTGAAGTTGCACTTAAACTCGGCTAGCTCATTGCTGACTTTAAATTGGAATTATTATTCTGTATCGAAGCCAATTTTACACATTTAAAAACTATAAGTATTCACTCTTGTTCTAAAAACATAATGGTATTTGAATTAATTAAAACAGTATTTGGTGATTAAATATTCTTTTTATGAAATGTTATCTTATATAAAATTTAAGATCACCTAAGTAAATGCACAAAATAAAAAAAAGTAATATGTAAATTATGATTAAACAAAGGTGCTCAAATAATAACAAAACAGAGCGATATCTTTTTTAAATACTATGAAAACACTAAAATATACTTGTGGCCATATTTGGCATATTAATAAAGTACAACATTCAAAATATATCCTGGAGTATAAAATATTCAAAATTGTCAGATACAAAAGAGTACAAAAGAATTTCTTAAATGATTTCTACAATTTTAATCTGATTGCAACCAAATTTTCAGGAAACGTAAATACCATTGTTATTAATAGTTATATGTATAAAAAATCAATAATACAAGACTAAAAAGTCAACAAAGTGTATTTAGAAAAACTATAAAAAATGTATACAAATAACTAAAAGAAATATACTTAGTGAAAAACTATGCAAATAATAATTTTGTTGTATATTCAAAATAATGAAGAAATGTTATTAAAATAGTATATACTATGTAAAATATCTTAAATATTTCGTCAGGTAAACAAAAAAGTTATTTATGTTGCAGCCCTTGCAAACTTACGGAATGAATTTGTGCCCGAACTGGATGAGCCGCGACTAGGACACTGTCGATGCTTCCATGGCATGATGCTCGTGACGCTCGAGTGCAGCTGATGATGTTTCTGCGGTGTGGCCGGAATGGCGCCTCCTGGCCCAACGGTGGCATGATGCAGGAGTGAATGTGCCACATCGTGCGCATGATAATGATGCGAATGTGGATGCGAATGTGAATGCAGTTGCGATTGGGAGGTTGGTAATGTTTGCGACTCGCGCTCTTTGCCAAGCATGCCGCTGCTATGGGCACTGTCGAAGGAATTCATGGTGAAACTGGAGGAGGCCAGCGCCGATGATTGCTGCATTTTCTGATATGGCACACGGCAACCGTTAACGCTGCCATCAATATCAACCAAATTGCCAAAACTGCGACTATTCATTGGCAGTGTCCAGTCCATGCTGTTCGTATGAAAGATGTGCGCTGGTTGTCCCAGTTGTTGCAACACGCCAAGGCTATGCTTCGAGTCATGTTGCTGCAGTTGCACATGCTGCTGCTGTTGCATCGGCTGCTGCTGCAGCGACTGTTGCTGATTGTTGCTGGGAAAATTGAGCAGCGATTGGGAGAAGCAGCGACAACGCTGCTGCTGAAAGTGAGCCAATTGCTGCTGCTGATGCTGCTTCTGCAGGTAGCGACTGTAGTGGGCCAGATGACGTGCATAATCGCTGCTCGGTCCGATGGTGTTATATTTGCTCGAAGCAGCAACAGTTGCCACTCCCGTTCCCGATCCCGTTCCCGTTCCAGTTGCAGCGCCAACAACAGTTGCTGCCGCTGTTGCTGGGACAAAGCACAAACTGGGATCCGATTTCTGTGAGTGTGGCGTAAAGATGTTATCCTCCTCGTGTGCGGCAAAGGGCGGGGATGCTTTATGCTTATACTGTGGCTTACTGTGGGCGTGGCCCGTGGGCTGGCAGACATCGGGCTTGGCATTTATGCTGCTGCCGTTGCTATTCGTCGTGCACTTCAGCAATGTTGCAGCGCATTCATCCAGCGCCGATTTGGTGCAATCCTCAAGCAAATCGCTGCTGCACAGCTGTGCCATGCCCAACGCCATGCTGTTGTTGTTGCCCTTCTGGTTGCCAGTGTGCAGTTGTTGTTGTTGTTGCTGCTGCTGCTGCTGCTGTTGTTGCAGCTGCTGCAGCAGTCGCAGGCTGCGCACGCTGCCGTTACGCTTGAGGGTTGGCGGCGGCGGCACTGGCGGTATGACATCCACATCCGACAAGCTGGGCGTGTCGCTCTGCAAGTGAAGTTGAAGAAGAAGCGGCATAAGAACACGACAGAAAACAAATTGATAAGCCTGCAGCTGTTGCACTCAAACCCAAGGCAGAAGAATATATCATATTAAATCAATCGACATGGGCAACTTCCGGCGCCCCAAACAAGTCACAAGATGCTGCCCCAAAGGCACAGCTTAAAGTGTTTTGCATTCTGTCAGAACATTAAATGATCAGAAATGTAAGTAGAGATAAGTTCTTTAAATCCTTCTTTACTTTTAATATTTGTGCAGATTTCACTGTTCATTTTTGCTTATACAAATATATATTTTTCAACTCTGAACTCTCAAATAAATATAGTAATTAAAATATATTCGTGGCGAAAGCTTTTTGCTAGATTACCCAAAAAGATTCAAAATTGAAATATTATATTGCCATTTTGACAGACAAATATGTCGCTATATATTTATTGAAATATTTACAGCTTTTCTATAATATTTTTGAATCTGTTTTTAATGTATTTATACCCCACTTTATAGTTAAATTGCGATTCCATATCGATTTCAAAGACTTGGTTTTGTAAAATAAAATAAATAAATATTTATTCACTTTGTTAGCATCGCAATTCATTCATATTCTCATCTCGTGGTATTTTGCAGTCGTCAACTCCGAGTTCATTCTCCTCGCTTTCGTTTCCCCAGCTTATTAAATACTGCTCTATTAAATTTGTGTACATTTCACAATTTTCCTTTGAATAATATTCAATCTATTTTGACCACACTCCGCTTTCGGTCCCCAAAAAGTATGCTATACATTTGCAAATTGGCGAAATTGTATATGAAAAGATTTGGAGCAACACATGCGTTTTTAGCTGGCCCTCGGCAACATGAAATTTAATTATGCTATAGACACTAAGAACACACACCCACACAAACAAACACACACACACACAGTTGCAGAAAACACACACACAGATAGAGCGAACGAGAGAGCATAAAAGACGTGCGAAAAGGGCAAAGAAAAAGGTTTATCCCTTGGCCAGAAAAGCAGTTGAAAGTTACTCCCGGTTGTCCGATGTCCAGACTTGTCCGGTTTTGCTGCCAGTCCGGTTCCCAGTTAGCCATCTAAGTGCGCAGTGCGTTGTCGGCATCCTAATTGAATTTGCTACGGTCAGGCAACGTAATAATCATCGTCATCGTCATGGCCATCATCATTACCGTCATGGCATCATCATAAACTTCATCAAGCTCATCGGCAAAAACACTCACACACACACACACACACACACACACACATACACCGACAATTGACCGACGGCCGCCTGGGGGATTTGAAATTGAATTCAGTTACGGGAAATACATTTGCATTGATTTGCTTTTTATTTTTATGCGTCTGGCCGAAAACGAAACGCATTGACATTAATAAAAATTTCCTTTGAATTTTGATTGCTTTATGTTGTCCCTCTCTGTCTTACTCTCTCTCTCTGTCTCTTTCTCTTCATCTCGTTCTCAACTTAACGGCCACACCTTCGATTCCCTTATGCATAGCTTGTTATTGTTGTCGCCTGTCTTGTTCGTGCCATTGCTGATTATTTTTATTATTTACTTAGCCTTGTTCCAGGGCCCACCGTAAAATGTCCAAGACAGGCTCGCGTTCGCGTTGCTTAAGTGGAAATTGAAAATTTTCATATTTTCATTACACGGCCATGGTAATTTTCTTCGCCTGTCACGGGCTAAACTTAAATAATTTATGCAAATATTTTGCGGTGCCGTCTGCTCGCCCAACCGCAACTTTTCGTTATTTTTTTTTTCTCGTTGCCTCTTAACAGCCTGGCCAATTCGGTTTCCACGCTGATTTAATAAGGCCAGTCAGTCCCTCTTTACTACCAGCTGGGCAATTAAATCGCACCGCCTTTTTTCAATGTGCATTTAACTTACTACTTAAGGACTATTAGCTTAATAGTTGCAAATAAGCAGACTATCAGAAATTGCAATTTTCTATACATTGTGCTTACTACGAGTGCATTAAAAGGATTGTAAGGGATTTCAGATGCTAGGCAGAATAAGTATGTAAGGAAAAATATAAAAATAACAAAAATAAATCATTAATCATATAATAAAATAAATAGTAAAACAGAACAGAATTGTAATACTATAAAATATTTATGCAATATGCAATATGTAATATTCTTAGTATGAGTTGAGATGCCAGATAGAAAAGTAAATCAAAAAAAATAAATAATAAACTAAAAGTAAAAGAAAACAAGATTTCTCCAAATAAAATTTGATGAATAATACTAAATAGTATTTAAATTATTTACTAAATTATTGGTATTCTCCTCTAAAGATTGCAAATCATGTTAATTACATAATTTCTCATTTATTTAAAGTTTGATAGTGAGGGGCTTAATTGGCCTAAATTTCTTCCTCTGTTTAAGCTCTTATAATTAAAAATACTTTCTATATTTCAGGATAATAAGCAAATTCACATTCTTGCAACTTACAATGCTTTGAAATTCTGTTTGTAATGTTTATGGAATAAAACCCGTTAAAAATCTTATATTGCATAAAAGTTTGCAATATTTACTACATGAAATACAAAAAAAATTTCCAAAATAATATAAAAACGCACATGTATTGTTTTCATATTTCCTTCATAATTTGTAATTCCTAACAAGCAGCAGATTATGACATAATTTCAGTTAACGAATTTATGTTTCTCGAAAGATTGTGTGCAGCAAAAACAAAAGAAGTTCAAGCATCGCATAGTTGCAATATCATAGCAAGCGTAATTTATTTTGTTCCACTTTTTCTTTCCTGCCTTCTTTCCTTATCTTCTCAGTGCTTGCTTCTGTTAATCAGTTTCTCTCTGTCTCTGTCTCTGATTCCGCAGCTCCCCTGATAACGGCGACAGGAAGTTTTGCAAGTTTTCACTAATTAAAGGCAGACAGCAAAAGGTCCCAGACATCATAAATATGCTTGCATATGCACTTTGAACTCTTCTGCCATCTCCACTCTATATGTTGCTGTCTCTGTCACTCTGGTTGGGGGATATCTGAGTGTTTCTCACGTTGCTCGTTTTGCATGCTTTAAGTAGTAAGCATTCTTGCATATGCATATGCATAACTCCCCTGAGCTGTTAGTTAACTGCGCCCCAAAGTATGCAACAACGTATAGTGCAACAGTATGCTGCATAACCGATGTGTGTGTCTGTGTGTGTATGTGTATAGAGTATGCTTATTTGGCGTTTATGCCACAAATTGGACGCCATGTTTATGAGCTGCGGGGCGACTAATGGCGGGTAGACGAAAAAGGAGTGCTGAGGAGGGGAGCGAGGAACAACCGCAGGACGTGGCTAACCACAGTGTGTGCTGCGTTTTTGAGCATTAAATTGCTTGATATATTGTTTGGCAGAAACCCTTATATGCAAGTATCATATAGCAAGCATATTTATTTCCTTTATTCTGTTTTTTTTTTTGTGTTGTTTTGCAAATCTCTCGCGACTTTTAGCTCTCGCATTTTGCAGCTTTTTCTTTTCGCATGCATTTTTCGTTCGTTTTGAATTATGCGCGTCTTTGTCTCCCGTCTTAAATTTCATAATGCACATTTTATAATAATTTTTCGTCTACTTTGCTGCAATTTTGTGCAATCTTTTACCATAATTTATATAAGTGTTTCTCTCTCTCTCTCTCTCTCTCTCTCACTCACTCTGCGCGTAAGCATTCATCTCGCGCTCTCTTCTTTTTTTTCAACTTTCTTGCAACAGTTAACGATATTTTTGCAGCTCAGCGTTTCGAATATGCTTTGCTCCATGTGAATGTGTGAGTGCTTGTATATATATGTGTGTGTGTTTGTGCGTGTAATGTTGAGTTATGGCAGTTTTGTAGTTTGCGCAAAACTTTTTTACGCTCGTCTTTCGCTTCAACTTCCATGCAGAGTTCCACTCACTCACTTCAATTTTTTTCTTTCGTTTTTTGTATTTAACTGTACAGGCTGCACTGCTTGGGTATTTAGTTAAATGTTCGTAAAATTGAGTGTTGGTTATATGTTTCACTTGAAGTCGCTCCCTTTGCGTCTCATCAGTATTGCCTTTAATCGATTTACCAAAAGCAATAAGCCAAAACTTTTATAAATGCCTCAAGTTTGTTTTGCACTCTAATTTTATTTTATTTAATTTGCCCTTATTTCCTTTTGTGTTGCTGTTGTTGTTTATTACTACTATCTCGGCCAGAGTCGTAATTATCCTGGAGCCTTTTTTAGCTTTATGACTTTATCAATGGTCATTTGGTGTGGACTGAAGTTGTAATTATTTCACAGAGAAACTTTGTTTAGGGCCTACTCATAAGTAGGCAATAAAAAATTTAATTGAGTGTTAAAAACTACAAAAGTTTCGCATACAACATGTGGGTCAACTTGTGAATGAAGTTTGAAATGTTATGTGCCAACTTAATGCCCTCAAATAAATGTGTGAAAGTTTGAAATACTTTACTTGATTGTTCTGTTTTTATTTTGGTATATTTTTGGTGTATAAAATAAAATGAACTTTAATAGCATGATCTCTTTTATGCATGGGCTGAAACACTGTTGGTGCAGAAGATTTGCATGCAGTTGTTGCTGTCTCTTCATTCAGCGTTAGTCGACTGAGCTGTCACATAAATTGCACATACGTCACGTGGCCTGGCGTTTTGCAAACGAAACAGTTGATGAATTTAAAGCCTAGTGAGTGTGTAGTCAGTCTTGCAGTCAGCTTGAAACAACTAAATGGCGCTAAATGCAATGCATGGCGTAAATAAAAAGCTAAACGATGCTACTAAATAACGAGTATATTTGCCCAGAGAGAGAGAGAGAGAGAGAGAGCGTATGCAACATCCGTTTGTAAAAGCGCCCACGCATGCAACCAAATTGCAGTCACAGTTGCAACAACTCGAAACTGGAGCAGCTGCTGTTGTTGCACACACACACACACACACACATCAGCAGCAGCAGCAGTCCACACACACAGAGCCCTTGGAGCGCAAACGCATACATCAAATGTGTCAAAGAGATTTGTTATGCATGACAGCAGAGAGAAAGAGCAAAAAAAGAAGGCCAGAGAGATACGAGATACGAGATAATGTGAACATGGAGGTGGCGCAGGGCCATTTGCTCGTAATTGAAGTTCCGCTTCGAGCTGCGTGCTAATTGTGACAAATGACAAATGTCAGCTCAAAGCCAGCTGTCTTGCTGCTCGCTCGCTATATATTTTAAAGTCATCAATATTCAAGTCGCTTTTCAAGGTTAAAAATAAATCAAATTTGTTTTTTTTTGTTGCATTTTGAAATGCTTTATTTAACCGAAGCATATCCAAACTTCTTCAAAAATTATTTGATGGTGTTTGTAAGCCGTTTTCTACCTGAAATGAAATGAATAAATGAGGGGGGAACTAAATGAAGCCCTGCCTAGCCAGACATCATCGTCGATGTTGTTTCTTTTAGATTAAGTTGGTTTTCCTCAAGACCGTTAAGAACTCATCACGTCCCACTTCACCATCGCCATCCAGATCGGCCTCATCGATCATTTCCTGCAGCTCTTCATCGGTGAGGCTTTCACCCAATTCGATAGAGACACGCTTTAAATTGTCGAATGAAATTTTACCAGAATGATCGTCATCAAAGAATGAGAACGCTTTCATGAGGTCCTGTTTGCTATCCTTTGCAGCCATTTTTAAGCGCATCAAGGTCAAGAAGTCATTGAACGCAATGCGTCCCGTCTTATCCTTATCGATCTCATCCATCATATTTTTAATCTCCTCCTTATCCGGCTCAAAGCCCAACGCACGTATTGCCACCCTTAGCTCTTTCACTTCAATGAAACCTGTGCATTCCGTATCGAACAGATCGAAGGCCTTCTTAATGTCCACCTTCTGGGCCAGCGATAGATCAAAGGTTGGCAATTGACGTTTGTTTTTCAGCTTGCGACTGCGTATCATCGAACCCGATGAAATCGTGGCCGTCGAAACTGCTTTGCTTATGTTGCCCGAATCCATTTTGTATTTTATTTTCTTTTTATTCTTTGTTTTGTATCAAATTAACATCAACGAAAAACTCTTGTGTTATTTATTGTTGTTTGCCTTTTCACAATATGTAAATAACAATAGTATCTGCATTTAAAAATGTGTAGTTGTTTACACTCCTGACTACGGGAGAATGAAGTTGTGTTGTTCGACAACGAGAACTCAAGTAAATCAACAAATGTGAATCTAGTACAAAGGTTACTGCGATTCAACAGGTTATTCTCAATCAATACTACCAGACGACAAAGGGTGAAGTTTTTGTGTTTCAAATTTTATAAGATTTTAAATTAATTTAATTTACAAAAATTCAGTTTTCTTTTTCTCATTTGCATTTTTTAACTTCTATATTTTGCAATAAAGTATTACACAATATTAAGTTGAACTTTTATATCATCAATATTATTATTATATTATCTATTCATTTTCACGTTTTTAAATTTTAGTTATAAATTTATATGTAATGTAATGCCCCAACATTTATCGACCAAAATGTTTGTTTAAAGTCTCTTTAGTATACAATTGCTCTAATCATTTTTCCTTGCTTTCCTCGGTATGGTTAAAGGTCAAAGGCAGGCTAGAGTAAAACTAATTAAAGTAATAAACATATCCAACGACACTTTGTGCTCCAGCTATAATTAGATTTTTGTCTCAACTGAAGCTAATCGCTTTCACAGACCATAAACTCGAAATTCCAGACCCAGCCGTGTTTTCATTATTTTGCATTTAATTTTTCTACACATAAACTTGCTAAAAAAAAAGAAGTAAACCTTGTGTTAACTGTCAATGAATATTTGCAAGAATGTGGCAAGCATGCCTGGGTAACAAAAGCAACTTGAATAAACAGCCAGACAGCAAATTTCAGGTGCCATGTGCCACAAGTCGTGGCGTCAGTCAAAGCTTTTGGTTGTTGTTGCCGTCCATCGCACTACGTGCCGCGAATTGTTTGCCTATCAAATTTGCCTGCAACAGGCCAAAACAAACGTTGCCTGAACCTGCCTTCTTCTCCTTTGCATAGTTCGCAATGCGTGGCACGTGCCCAACACACACTCACACACAGAAAGAGTAAACTCAGGGGAGGGGGAGGGTTACGATTGCAACTCATGAATGCCGCTCATGATTCCAATTATATAAACATACGCTTTTGTATGTTTGCCCCGCAAGTCGCAAACTCACCTGCATCTCAACTCCAATGCTGCCGCCCAGCGAAGTCAGCGATAATTTACGATTACGTTCGCGCTCCAGTCTCATGAGTATCTGTGCATTCTGCTCACACGTGTAGGTGTGCGTCTTGCGTCGCCGCTCCAAACTGTACTCGTAGAGCGGCCGTGCCGCATCCGGTTGCAGTTGCGCCTCGTCGCCGGCATCGCAGCTGCATAGCGATTGATTGCTGCGTCCCTTGGCACGCTTCAAGGAGCCGCGATGCGATGTGGCGAACGAGGCTGTCGAACAGCTATTGGAGACACCGCGTTCGCTCACATAATCCGAAAATGTGACCACATTGTGATTGTTGTTGTTGCCACCGCCGCTGTTGCTGTTGATGTTGCCATCGTAGGCGGCAGCCGGACGCAATGCGGTGGCCACAGGTGCAACGCCAGCTTTTCGCTTCGATGGCGACACATAATAAATGTCATGCTCATCAAACTCAACGCTATTCAATCGCCCGACACCAGTTGAATTCAATCCCAATCCTAGAGCCGTGGTCGCTGTCGCTGTGCTGCTGCTGGTGCTGGCGGCGCTGTTGCCACCGCTGCTCAAGTTGCAACCATGATCCGCCAGAGAGTGCAGCAACAATGGATGCGTCGACGATGGACGATCGCGCAGCGAGTGCTGTTTATGCAGTCGAGGTGCTGAGGAGGCATCGTGGCCATTGGTACGACGCAGTTCCGTCATCTTGATGGAATGCACGACACTCAATCTCGACTCTTGACTGTCGGCTTCAAAGTGTTGCAGCAGCTGCTCGTTTTGTATTTCTCGTTCCTCGTTCCTTTCTTTTGTTTTTGATGAGGTTTTAGTCAATGACTGGCGTCATCTTGGTGCTTATTGTCATCACATTGGCTGGTTTAGCTGCCCGGCTCATGTAATATTCATGGTGCTGTCACTGTCGTTGGCATTAGCATAACACTTTGTCCTCTAGATTGATCTAGTCTATATATATATATATTTTATTTTTAATTTTAAATGCGCCTCGTCGCCTTCGGTTGCCAGCTAAAGGCTAAGCCGGCTAACGATTTCCTTGTGTCAATATCGCAAATTCGCAATCCGCTTTTCCCTTACCCAACAGTCTCGATGTTGTGAGTTGTGTGTGGATCTGTGTGTGTTTGTTGCGGCCCAGTCAAGTGCCAGTTACAGCTCCTTGCTGCCGTCTCATTGGCAGCCAGCCGCTTAACGATTCGATTTGCCTCCCACTTGAGTTACTCGCTTTAGCATTTCCCTATTCCTCTTTGCTTTTTTTTTTTTGTTTTCGTATTTTTGGTGTTGCCTCTTTGCTCTGTTAATAGAGTCGGCTTTTCTCGTTTGGTTGCTGCTTTTGTCCTAATAACTGCAAAGAGACGAAAAAGAGAGATTGTGAATGCGTTATAAGTGAGTGCCAAAAATGTGTGTGGCAGTGTGTGTGTGTGTTCTTTTTGGATTTTCATTGTGTGCTTTATGGCCGTACAAACACGATAAGTATACAAGTGTGCAAAATCTTCCACTCAAGAGTATAAGAGTGTGTATTTGTGTGTGATGTACATAGCCTAATTGGTTTTGGATTTCTTCTAATCTGTTAATGTGCAGCAAATTCAATTCTTAACTTCCTCTTGCAATGCTTAATTTCTTAACTGCTATACATCATTTAAAATTGACTGTAAGGAAGCAAAGTATTTATTTTATGTCAATGAAAATTAATATTCGTTTTTGAAATTACAATAAATATTCAGCAGAAAGGTTTTAAATTATAACAATGTTTTTTAATATTTATTTAGATTTATTTGCAATTATATATATTAAAATCAATTGAACATTTACTGTGCTTCTGACTCTTTTATTTACTTCGAGAATTTACGGAGATGCTTTGCGCACTTGGCAGCTGAAGTTTATCAACTATTTAAAGCGTTTAGCAGCAGACCAAATGAATTAACTCATTACATGCGCTCATTAAGCTATATCCAAAGTTGATTAAGGCCTTGAAAAAGTTCTTGAGAAGAATGTCCTTGGCAGGGACAACATGCCCTGCACTTCTGCCTGCCCAGGAACGGATGTCGGAAGTTGCTGGGGAAGGAATCTTTGCTCCCAGCAGCAGCTCAGGCGGGCAGACAGGCAGCTGAGAAGAGACAAGAGTCTGACAACTTGAAGTGCCACTCGAAAAATGCCCAGGACAAAATGTTTGTTGTCGCCGGGGCGAAAGCAAAAGTTGCCGTGGCAAACTTCTTAAAAATACTTAAGAAACGATAAATATCACAAAGTACACACACACACATACAGACACAAACACAGAGAGAGAGAGAGAGAATCGCACATATGATATACTTAATGTGTCTTTGGGGTGGGGTTGGGGGAAGAGGCGCATGGGGAGTGGCAAATGTTTTGACTCTTGAAAGTTTGCTCAAGTTGCCTATTTGTTACTCGGCGTGTTGCTCGCTTCTTAGACTTGTTGTTGGCCATGGGGCGTGTGCCATTGATAGCGTCTGCCACGCCTCCTGTCTTTCCGCCTGCCGTCTTCTCCTACACACACAAAATACTCGCAATGCGACAAATTTGCTATTGTTGTTGCCATACTCATTATCTTTTAACGTTATTATTATGTTGCATACTTTGTGGAGCTTGCCAAAGTTGACAGCAGTCGCAAGTTGTTGTTGTTATCGTTACTGTTCTTCCCAATTTTGTGTTGTCGGCTTTGGCAGCTTTAAGCAAATACCTTAAAATTCCTATTTACAAAACTTTTTAGCCTAGGCAGCTGTTCAATTATATGAATTTCGTATTTGTTGCTGTTGGCATTTTGCTATTTGGTTTGTTTATTAAAAAGTTGCCATCGTTTATGCCAAATTGTTTTGCTTGCTTCGACTCAGATTCGATGCTTTGAAATCATAGAAAAATGGCCTTAACAAATTCGCACAAATTCACATAAATTCCAACAATTTCAGACGAATTCAAATGAATTTGTCTGTCAATCAATAAAAGGTAACTGCCAACGCAGCTGCCATTCTCCAATGTACGATTGGAAAATTAAAAAAAAAAAGAAAATAACGTAATAGAAATCGGGATAAGAGGGAGAGAGAGTCGACTAAAAGTTACCCTTGGTTCGCACTCAATTGACTCTTCAATTGTCAAATCATATACATATACTTGACTCTTACTATCACATCGAATGATGTAATAAATTCTGAAGCCTTGGCCAAAGTATTTTCCCCCATTTTATTGCCTTGAAATTGCCTCCACTTGCCACACAACTTGATTATACCCGACTGTTGTTGCTGCGAGGTTAACAAAACCAACACAAGCGTCTGCAATCAATAAAAAAAAAGGAAAAATGTCAATTGACAGTCATTGACAGGCCAAGGCCGAGACTTGGAGATGTCTCACTTATGTAGCTTGGCTTTGACACACGCGTGCCAAACAATAATAATATTAATATTTTCAAGGAAATTAATGTTTAAATTTCGACAAGAAAAATGTATAATAGCCGGTTGAACACCCCAAAAAATAAACAGAATAACTAAAATTATTAAAATAAACTGGATAGTTTACTCTTTTTAGAAATGTAATGGAAAAATTAAAGCAACCCCTTAAAGTTTTTCTTTAAATTTATTATGAAATACTGACGATTCTATTTGCAATGTGGTTTGTTAGAAAATTATTATTATTATAAATGTACATCCTTGAAAATGTAGTATATGAGCTTTAAGATATTATTTCTCCCTCAAAGTTTAGTATATATAATCCACCACATTATCTATTATATATTTATATTTTTTCTCCTTCAAAATTCAGTATTTATAATACCATATTATATCTTCTTCAAAGTTTCGTGCTTAACATCAAAGAGAAAAATGCTAATAGAGCTTCAGGAATTCAACAAAAACATTGTATTTGGTATATATAATATACCACAATGGTATATTTGTTTCCTTCAAAATGTAGTTGAAAACATCACAAAGAAAAGAATGTGAAAAGAACGTAAGGAATTCAACTAAAGAAGTTTATAGTATGGCCATATATGAAGTTTATGGCAGCTGTGCTCTAATTTGGATTAATTAATTTTAGCATTGATTTTGCTGGCGAGTATGTGCGGGTCAGGTTCAAAAAGGGTTTTATGTGTCAGGTCATAAAGTCTAAGTAGTGACAGTGCTTAAAGTTGGCCCAATAACAAAAAGGATGCTGTTGGTACAACGAAAGGACAACGACATCAGCAGCACACACAGAGCGCGCCCACGCAAATGAAAATCTAATTTAGAGCAACACGCACACAGAGAGAAAGAGAGAGAAAAAGCGAGAGAAAGAGCGAACAAACATGGCAGACATACATAGAAAGAAGAAGGAAAGAAGAAGAGATATGTACATACATATACACACTCAAATGATACATGAGCTCATGGCGGCAGTAAAAGCTTCGGTTCGCCTTTCATTTGCGTTTAAAGACCCAAAAGGACTTCCGCCTGCAGCGGCCTACAAATTAACATGCCCCCAATCTGTGGCTCTCTAACTGTGAGCAAGTGTGTGTGTGTCCCAGCGAGTGCCATGAATTATGACGAAAGCAGCTGCAGACTTAATGGAAAATACTCTGCTCTCGCAAGCTGCCAAAGAGAGACAGAGAGAAAAAGACTGAGAGAAGGAGAGAGTCACGCAAGTCGCAAATTAGAAAAAAGTAAATTTCCTATAGCAGACTTATGTGGGCCAACGTTGCGTATGTGTAATAAGTTGTACGCGATTTTCACTTGCTAATAAATTAAACACAATCTATGGGATTGGCCGCTTCATTCAACGCTTTCACTTGCAACTCTCTTCACTTTTAATTTTTGACACGTAGCCGAAGAACATGCTCTTTGACATTGTAACAAACCGAAACAAGCACACGCCCAAATACACATATATTTTAAAATTCCAACAAGCAGCGGCGGTGGTATAATGAGTTTTCTAGCGGCGGGTCATAAATACATTCGTCGAGTCGTATATTCGGTTATATTCCTGTGTATATTCGTATGTAAGTGCGCCCCATAGGTGGGCTATAAAATTTGTTTAACACCAATGCGGCGCACGCACACACGCGCCAATCAAATTTATTTTATTTCATTCTACGTTTTTTTTTTCTCTGACTCTGTTGCAACGTTTCTTTTTTTGGTTGTTGTTTTGTTGCCAATGTCGTTTTATGACAGCACAGCAAATTAATGAAATTTGAGCAATAAATCATTGGCAAAGCGAATAAAAGCGCGCTGCAAATATGTTAAACAAATAAAAATATGCGAAATAAATGTAAGAAATATGCAACAACAAATAAACAAACCAAAAATCAGGCAACGGAGGAAAAAACATAAATTATTAACAATATAAATACGGCAACGCAAAAAAAATACTGCATTTGACCAGTAAATTATATGATTGCCATTTAATGTGATCATATGTTATGTGCAAATCAAAAGTCATGCTGGCAATTATATAATTAAAATCGTGTGGTGCAGCTTAATGACATTTGCAGCTAACAATAAACCAAAATTTATTCATTTAATGACAAGTTTTTCGAGTGTTTCCTAACTGTCATTTATATTTAAAATTTTGTGTTCTACTTTTTGAACGACAATTTAAATATGATTTATATTTGTTATAGATTGAAATATGTTTTAAAATGCCAAACTAATTTTACCAATTTGTCTAGTAAATTTAAATTCTCTCCTAGCATATTTAAACAAGTAGGAAAGCTACAGTCGAGTGTATTCGACTATGAGATACTCGCTACCTATTTTAAATATAAATTAAAAAGTGAGGTATTATTCTTAAAATATACCAAAGCAATATACTGATGACCATATCGATGAAGTACTAATTTTGAAATATACCATAAAGGTTAAAATATACATGATTGCCTGATTTCAATCATACATTTTTGTCTAAAAATATGCTTTAAAATTTTAATGTAACTCAACAAATTTCTCTCATAAATTTCATTTTATTGCTGGCATATTTAAATTTCTACAAAATTCCAATTGAATCAAAACTATTTTTACGACTTTTCTACTGCCAGCCAAATGCGTCAGCTGGCTCGAATTATTTTCTTTTAGTTTTTTTTTTTTTAGTTCGCCACCCGCCAACTGCTTAAACTAAACACTGTGGCATGGATTTGTGCCATGGAACGCAGACCAATTGCAATTTCAATCCCAAAACCATTCGCAAGTCATATTTTTGTGGACTTCAAGTGCGTTGACTGCACTTTTGGTGTCGCGCATAAAACTTTTGCCACGCTTTGCGTCCGCTCTCCCCTTTCAACTTGGCGGCGACAAGTGCTGGAAGTCTCAGGGCACCACAAAAATAGTCATCTATGTGTACGGGAAGTGCCCCCCCTCCCCGTCTATCTCATTGCCATTCTCATTCCTCCCATTTGCACACATTTTTTTTTTCGCTTTTCATCGTTCTCTGTTTTAGTAGCTGGTAATTCAGCTTGCATCCGTTTCTAAAAAGTTGCGCCCAGCTAGCGAATTCAAGTGGTTCGGCGAGGGGAGGAGCAAAAGGCTTTTAGCTGACTTAACACCAGCTAGGACACACACTCTAATATATTGCCAACGTCGCCGTCGCCATCGTTGTTGCAGCCATTTCATTGCCTCCGCGCCGCTTCCTCACTTGGCTTTAGTAGCCTCATAAAGCTTGAGCTTAAGCATGTCGTCCAAAAAAAGGGTTTCCTGCTTTGACTTTGGCCAACAATTTGCACAAAAACCGCCCGCATGAAAATTGTGCGTATGTGTATGTGTGTATGTGTGTGTGTTTGTGTGTGTGTGTGGGTGAGTGGGTCAAAAAACAAGTTAACAATGGCGCTCGTGACTTTAAATAAAGAAATAACTTGCGCATAGTTCAAGTCAAACAATGCGCGACGTTGCGCTAAGAATTTAACATGGATACGCTTTTATATATTACTCTATGAGGCGTGGGCGTTATTCTCTATCTTTCTCCATGGGCGTGGCATTCACTTCACTAACAATGCCAGCCGTTCTGCGTACAAGTTTTTTTATTCATTTTTTTTCTTTTTTTTCATTTTTTTTTCGGTCGCCCTTCTACTGCAGCGAGTTTCTCTAGCTGTCGTTTTTATGCCGGCGTTGTCGTTGTCCTTTTTGACAGGCAGCACCAAAACTTTAGCACTTAATATATTTCTACTATTTTTTTTGGTTGACTTTGTTGTTGTCTTCGTCTTTTGGCTTTTGTCCATTGCCTTTTGGCTTTGGCTTTCGCTTCGGCTTCGGCTTCGGGCCAAGCAGCTTAGCTTGCCTTTTAGACATTGTTGTTCTTTTATTTATGGCTCACGCATTTCAACTGCATTTTGACTTATTTACGTACCTTGTCGCTTCCGTGCCACCTGTCTTCGTTTGTCTAACAACCTTCGCCGTTCAAGAAAGTAGCCAAATGCACGAGCTGCAAGTGAAAAAAGACAAAAGAGAATATATATTTTTAGAAGGAACTTTAGCTTTTATGGAGGGTTTTCATGCACTTTGCCTTTTGCAAGTGCTGTGGATAAACTATATAAATATTTTTGTCTGGAAGTGAATTTCACATTGAGGAAAATATTGACCGCAATATAAAGATTTATTCGAATGACAAACTGTTTTCCCAAAAATATGTCCAACAATGACAATTTACCAACAAAGAACTCCGAATAAGTAAAGTAAAAATAAACCATAAACTGCATAATTTCAGTTTATTCTGCATTTAGCAAACGAAATATTTATTTAACTTCTAATGTGCTCAGCAGGCAGCTTAACAATTCATAAAGCTGCCATTACCATTTGGCATTCACATAAAAATATTTTGCATAATTAAGCACAGCAACTACACAGAATTATGTATAAACGATGTATGAGAACTTTTACATTGAATGCATTTCTAGAGTTCTAAAGCTTGTATGTAAGTCCATCCACAATTGTCATAACTAACACAAACTTATTTATCCCTGGGGTCCGATTTATATTACTTTCCCGTAAGCATGGCCATGTGCCATACCGCCCACAGTATTGCGAGTGGGGGGCGTGGCCGAGGCCCAGTTGGCACAGTTAGAGAAAAACAGATGCATGTGCTAGAATGTAGAATGTAGTGTCGAGTGTACCGGAGGTTACAAACTCCAAGGTCTCAGTGTGCTGTAAATTTATCAGTGTCAAAAATAATAGCGCGCCCGTTTTCGCTTTTAATAATTTCCCTCGGCAACGCAAGCGTTGCCAGCGTTGAGCACACTGAGTGTGCCGAGTATTTGGAGCGGAAATTGCTGCTTCTCGAGTCGAAGAGTAGACTCGAGTCAGGGCAACGATGCCACAGCAGCATCAGCAGCAGCAGCAATAATAAAACAAAGTACAATTCGCTCAATTAGCGAGTGCCAGAAGCACATTTACCCTGTAGCAAACTATAATAATTATGATAGCAATATGATTCAAAGCAATAAACAAAGCCTAAGTGCAGGTTATCGAATTTAAGAGCATAAAATTTAAAGAACATACATATGTGTTATATATTAAACAAAGCGGATACCTTTTTTATATTTTTGTATTTATCTTTTATTCTTGAATAAAGTTTCCAAGCTCTAATGAAAATCTAACATTAGTTTGAAATTCATTGTCATAGAGGAAGAAATCAAAGCATTTTAAATGTATTAGCTCAAAAACGGACCAATTAGTATATTGCAAAAATATTAAAATACGAAATATGATATGTTGGTATATTTATATAGTGGTATATTCAAAATATACCATAGAGTGCAAAATGTAACGGATTGTTAGTCATAACAATTATTATCTGTAATCAATTAAAATATACAATTAATTAAAATATACAAAATAAATATACCACAAAATACTTAAAATATACCATATTTTATATTTGGTATATTGATAAAGTATTACATTCAAAATATACCATAGAGCGCAAAGCATGCTCGAATTTTAGCCAAAGCAAGCAACTTCATATAAATAATAATAAATTTAAAATATAAAAAACTTAACAACAACTTTCTTTCAAATAATTCGTCATAGGGTATAGAGTAGGCTAACACACAAAAAAAAAACCAACAGTTGGGCATTAAAACAATGGACTGGCGTCAGTGCATTTGCTGCAGGACACCAAAAAATAAAATAATACGTATACGTAATATGTGCGTGGGTGTGTGTGTATTTGTGTCTATGTGTTTGTCGACTTTTTGGTGTGCCGTCTAAATAATTTCGGGTCAGAATGGTCGCAGCCTCGCGGCATTTTGTGTAATGGAATTTGTGCAGCCCAAATGGGAGCTCAGCATTTGCTTCAAATTTCCACTTTAGACACACATTTTCCACATTTGCTTTTCGTATTATTTTTTGTCGGTTTTCTGTTGGGTTTGCTTCTCTTGTCGTTTTCGGTTGTTTTTTATTTTTTTCTTTTTTGGTTTTGGCACAGCCAAACGCATTTGTTTGCGTTTGCTTATGTCAACATCAAAGCCATCATTAATTTAATTGAAGCTCCCTTTGAGTTGGCTTCGAATTTTATTTTTACACACTGCCTGCGAAAATTTTTGTTTGATTTCCAACATACACTTTGGCATAAAATTGTTCTACATACACGCATATATAATATAATATAATTTAATGATTCTTTAATATACGCAAATTACAATTGTTGACGCTTGTCGTATTTTTTTTTTTTTTTTGCTCCCTTATTTAATGTTTGTGCTGAAAAGTCATAAATTTTATTTGTTTAACTTTAATGGAGTTTTTATGCTAGACACGTAAACGGAAGAGCAAAAAAACTAAAATCACAGCATGAGTGCGCAAATAGCTGGGAATCAAATCAACATAAATTTAATTCAATTAATTGAAATCAAATTTAATCATCGATGCATCTGGTTAAAGTAAAGTCAATATAGTTATTTGCATGGCTATTAAATGAAATTACTTGAACAATATGTGTGTTTAAAAGTCGAATATCATTTTTCGATATTAATAATATAACTTTTGGCAAACAACACAGTGCCGACTAAAAGTTTTCGCCACAAAATTCAAGTGCTTTGGCTAAAATTGTTTCCATTAAGATCTCACTACCCTGCAGTTGTGCACATTAAGCAAAAACTTTTAACATAAATTCAAGACCTTCTCATACTCATACCCATAAATATGACCATGCCTTACATCGATAAGAGAGAGGCCCAACAAAACTCCTCGCAGAGCTGCTGCTGCTTTGCTGTTCCTGGAAAGATGAGAGCATAAAATATGCAGCAGCACCATCTCCATCTCCATCAGGAGACATTGGGCAGAGGCAGATGGCAGTGAGAGTTCTGGCCGAAAAATTGCCAACTTTTTGTTTTTTAAGCTATTGACTAAATACTTTGGCAAATTCATAAATTGAGGCACATCATAATAGCATAAATATTTAAAAGATGCAAACCAAAAAGAAAAATTGCTAAGCAAAATGCCCGAGAAAATTGAGTTGAAAACTTTTGCCTTGTCTTCTTCGTTCTTCCTACGTACATTTTTATTTATTTATTTTTTTCCTGTTTCCTTTCGGTGCGTGCTTGGCGTATCGTTCATGAGGTCTACAATGT
Organism: Drosophila sulfurigaster albostrigata; assembly: GCF_023558435.1. Classification (NCBI taxonomy): domain Eukaryota; kingdom Metazoa; phylum Arthropoda; class Insecta; order Diptera; family Drosophilidae; genus Drosophila; species Drosophila sulfurigaster. The sequence goes on from NC_084881.1 coordinate 24,550,352, forward strand.
TATCGACTTGATTTTTCAGCTTCATAAAAGAGAATAGCAATAACTGTTGGACTAAGTTGCATTTGAACCCACACGACGAGGTGTTACTCTATAGTTATTGGATTTAATAGAATGAAATTCGAAGGCAATCTTAAAAGCAAAAATATATTCGAAAATATTATATTATAAAAGTGTTTAACATCAGATCATAATCCAAAGTAATTTTCTCCACCATTTTTGTTTACTATTTTCAGACGGATTGTTAATAAAACATTCAACCGAATATATTTTGATACTCTGGCGATTTAATAAGAAGAAATATGTAGTTATATTTGTTGATGCACAAGAAACACTTTATGATTTTATAAATGCATAAAAAAGATTGCAATATATTTCAGCTTTAATTAAAGTGATTAATATGACTTATTTTAATAGTTTTTTGAATCTTGCTGAATAAATTCAATTAACTTGAATCAAGTTGTCTAACATTAGCAATTAGAATAATTAAAAAACGAATTTAATGTTTCAAGTTAGCTAGCATGCTACCCATTAAGACCTCAACTCCATGTACAGGGTATACAAGCAGTCGCAAGTTGAGCAAGTTGCCACGCTTGCTTATTCATGAGCATTCATCAAAGCTCACTTAATGCCCCATATTGGCCCAGGCTTAAGCAGTTTGACCATTTGCCGAGCACAAACTTCGATATTTCCGAGCGTCATGTAATAATCCACATTGATATTAAATGGCCACAAAAACAGATATCTCGCATCACGAATGCAGAGACTATGGAATGAGGGCAAAAGGTATGTAGTTCAATATTGTCTGTTGTAGTGGTAACATTAATATGCAACATTGAACTTGGTGACTCTGTCTATCACCTTGCCACTCGATAAGGTGAGATGGTGAGACAATTAGGGCAGCGGGGAGTCCATTATTACACCGAACGCCTACACCATTGCCCATCGCCCACACGCAGCCACAAAGGAGACAAAAAACGGCATTAGAATTTAATAAGCCAATAAGTTTGCGCTCAGGTGCGTCGTTCGCTGTCCTTGTTGCTGCCTTTGCTGCCTCAAAAGGCGGCAGTGCATTAATATTTATGCTCGTATTACGCTTGATTGTGGCATAGACTTCAAGTTGCCAGTCTTCAGCTGCTGTTCTTGTTGTTGTTGTTGTTGGCGGGTGTCGAGACCATGCGTGCGTTATAAATAAAATTAAATGTATCAGTTGGCCTGAATTTTTGGTTCTAGGACGTCGTGTCGATAAGTCGACTTTGGCCATACAACTAATGAGATTCCTTCGCTCTCGGGTTTTCTACCTCTTCTTGATGTTGGGGTTAATGATGTGCCCGTTAGCATTTAATGCTCTCTCTCACTCTCTCTCTCTCTCTCTTCCACCCGCTCAGTACTTTAGAGCAATGCTAACCAAGCATCTACTAGCTGGCAATTCATGTTAAGTTTCACGCCCAGACAAGTGATTTGTGGTTATTACTGTGCAAATGTTTACCAAAAACTTTGAAGAAGTTCCCTTAACCATGCGATGATTAAAATGCCATTACAGTTGGCATTGCTTTGCCCATCGCACATTTATTGTGATGCCAATTCATTGAACCTTTTGCTCGAACGATTTTTAGGGCAGTCAATTTATGAATCAAATATGCAACAGAAATGATTAAGCTATTGAATTTCGATATTAAATATTTATAAAGCATAACATACATTTAGATAATCAAAATTTGATTAAATTGCAGCTTGATAAGGCATAACATTATTTATTTATTATAAATGTGAAAATTGCTAAGCTAGATGTTGATAAAGATATTAAATGAAGATTTCAAGTATTGAAGATATTCAAAATACCTTAAAGCTTAAAAATGTTTGTAATCAATGAATAATATTGTATAAATTATTTAATTCTTCAGTTCAAAATATTTTGAATATAAACATTATGTGAAACTCATTAAGATATTTATTGACGGTTTTTAAATATTAAAGATTTAAATTACAAGTTTCAATTAAAGATGTAAAATCTTATTAAACAAATAGTAAATTCTTGTAAATTGTAAAAATTGTAACCAGAAATTCATTTTAAAAGATTTTTCTTCCATTTTTTTAGTCTCAGTCGCATTTTTTCTGCTGTTAGTATATGTGTAATATATTATAATAATATCATGTTGATATTACTAGTTTAAACAACAGTCTAAAACTTCCTGCTGTGTGGCTTGTCATGCTCATTTTTGCTTCCACACGTAAAGCTCACATTTAACCTGGCTAACTACTTATCTGCAACGCCATATAATCCTTTAGCTATGAACTTTATCTACACAAATTTGTTCAATAGAATTCCTTCCTTCCCTCGCCCAATATCTATATTAACGTTCTTTCTTGAGTTGCACGCGACTAACATAAAAATAATGAGTTGAGGAGATGAAAGATAATACAAAGAGAGAGAGTTACGGGAAAGAAGAAACGAGAATGGGAGAACGCAGCCCTTTTACTTCTCTTTACTGTTGCCTGTCACTGGCAGGAATGGGGGAGTTAAAACAATGCCAGGAATTAACTCGCATGCTTGGCATAATAAACATAACGGTGCAGGCTTTTGTTTTCTTTTCTACTTTTTTTTTATGTTGTTTTGCCGCTGCTTTGTCTGTTGCTCCTTTGCCTTTGCCTTTAGATTTATTTGCTCGAAGTCGCGCGGGCTGTTAACATGCAGACAAGCTAGCATGTCGCCTTGGGGCGCAATACATGCAAGAAAATGGCAAAAACTTGTAGCCTTTTCGACTCAACTCAACTGAACTCAACTCAACTCGAACCCAAGACCACAAACGAAGCCAAGATGGAGCGAGAGACGAAGATGTTTCTAACAAAGCTCAAGTTCTCTGGCTGCAGCAACGACTGTTGCATGGCCAACAACACACTCGCAATTAGTGTGGCAGAGAGTTTTGCAGAGCTCAAAGGCTTTTGCTGCTCGGCTAATTGAGAGGCCATAGATGGGCAACGCGGCGTATGAGCAATGCCTCTCATAAGAATACCAATTAAATTGTTTTATTTGCTTAACCACTTAATGCGTGCCAATTTTTCTTTTTTCGCCCTCGCTTTTAGCTAGTCCTTCGCTTTTCTTATTACCCTCTTTTCCTTCCCTTCTTCTTGGCATTTCTGGCACACTGCAACACAATCTGAACCAAGTGAAATTATGATATAACATCCGATAAAATAATATAATAGAAGTTGGCGTTTAAATCAATTGAGTAAAAGCTGATATATGAGATTTTATTTAGAACTATTATTTTTCATGTTTAGAAATGGATTTCAAGCAATTAAATTATACAATTCTATTCGATTATCAGCCTGTAATTAGCTTCAAATCTAATGAACAACCAGCACGCAATCTGATGGGTTCCGTATGCGCAACAAAAAAAGGAAAAATAAATGCTTGCTACTTTCTCAACGTGCAGGACTGGAAATTAATTTCCCAAGTGCATTGTTCGAGCAGCGCGATGGTGCGAAAATTATATCAGTGGGTCATGTCAGTGCTGGCAGCGCATAAATTGAGGCAGTGGCAAATTGTAGAAAAAAAAATGGGAGAGAAAAGAAAAGTTTGAGGAATAAAATGATGAAAAATGAAAGCGCAGAAATTGCATGAAATGAGATTGAATGACTTTATGGTTTGGCAAACAAAAACGGAACAAAACGAAACGAGGGACAAGGGAAGCAAAAAGTATGGAAGGCAAATCAAAATGAAAAGCCAACAAACGACTAGCGAATTATAGCGAAATTCTGAATTGCAGATCGAGGTAGATATTAAATACGAAGCGTAACACAAACGTCTAGTTAAATTACAGTGAGTGAAAGGAATCTCTACCTTTGATATGATGATGGCTGTATCCACACATTTGGCTCTTTGTCTTACAGTGCATGGGAAAGCGTTCAATCAACGCCAGGAAAAAAGTCAACTTTAGTTTTGGCTGCTGATATGAAACAAGTTCCATTATTCATATACACTCTCTTTCAGCTATCTCTTCCATTCACTCACTTACAGTCTTTCTCACTCTGTATCTATCATTCATTTCAGAAAAGTGGCAGAAAGAGCGGGGACAGAAGTAAAAAAGGCAAACTTTATGCTCACTTGCCCTGCGGCTTTAAAAAAGGTTTTTACTTTTTGCGGAGAGCGAACGAATCCTGGACTGATGTGTCTGTCTCTCTGTCTGTCCATTTGTCTGTCGCATTGTTGTCTTTTGCTTGCGTTTGGCTCATTGTGTCTGTCTGGCAGCCATTTTGGCACAACACACACACATACATACACACACACCAATACAGTCGCACAGTTGGCACTTACGCGCTCTTGGCATGCTCATAAAATTTTATGATTTCGATCAACTCGAGTGCGGAAATTATTAAGAGTCGAATCTGTTTCTACATCCTGCGCGCCTCGACGACTGACAACGCAGTCGTAGGCCCAACTGTATATATGAAAGTGTGACTGTGTGTGTAACATATATATATATATATATGTGTACACTACCAAAAATTTCATATGACAGCTGCCAGAGGGCTAAGTGCAAGACACGGAGACAGACAAAGAACAAGAGAGCGTAGAAGTGGTTGAGAGGGAGGCAAAGGGAATTGGTAGTACACTCACATTTGTGCTCTGTCTTTCTCTCTCTCTATCTATCTCTATCTCTCTTTCTCCTTTTCTGTGCTTGGCAAAGTGCCCGCCATTTTAATTTATATTGTAGCTGTGTTAAAGTTCAAATATAATAAAAGAAAAACATCGCATGTGAATTTTCTCGTCTCATTCTGAGTGCCGTCTGCCTCTCACTGTAAAGTGCGTTTTATCTTTTGGCAGGTGGTGCGTTATAAAGTGAGGCGAAGTGGATCGGAAAGGGCGGCGAGGGGAATGGCCGAACATTTCTCACCAACTTTTTTTTGTTTGCCAATGGCCAATTTCTTAGTGCGTTGCGAGTTTTATGGACAACTCTGCTGCTCTCTGCAATGAAATTTCCGTTTCCTGTGGCCGCCATTCAATCTCTATATATAGTAAATTCTTTCGAGTTTTGAGTTTTCTTCCTTTGAAGTGGGCATGGCAAAGCACACATTTGAGTTTTCATTATGACATGTGCTTGTTTAGCACTAAAAAGTAGCAACACTCTACTTTTGGGGCAGACCTATCAAGAAAATAATCTTTGACTAGTTTTAAAAGTTTTCTCCTTAAATGGTGTATATTAACATTCAACTAAACTTTGAAACAGCTGCGCATCACCCCTGACATTGTTTAAATAGTTTATGCTGGTAACATTTACTTTTTGGCTTTGCAAAGTGCCTCCAGCAAGATTTGTGACCCAAAAAATATGATTGATGATTGCTTTGATTTGAGGTTAAGCTCGCAACATTTGTAGTTTACCTTTTTTCGGTAGTGATTTTTCTCTTCTCTATTGTTTTTTCTCTTGTTTCACAGTTTAAATTTCTAGCTTGATATTATTAGCTATTGGTTATTTTAAAGTCACGCCTCGATTCATCAGCGACATCAACGTGGCCATCAGGACATAAATAACTTTTGAAAAAAGGCCGCGACCCAAAAAGCAAGTAAGCTCGATACGCCAAAATTTTCACGCGCTCATGAAGCCAAAAGCAGTTCACGCTTAAAAATAGCAGCAACAATGACGAAAAGCAAACAAGGCAGGTGAACAAATGGTGGAATGCGTGACACGAAAATACCTGGTATACTTTTTAAGTTGAGCAGCCGAGACTGCACAATATGAAAGCAGCTTGCTATAAAAATACTTTTTGCATTACTATTTATGTAAAATTCTCAATGGTGAAAAACAAATTGGAAGAATATAGACATCATAATAGTAAGTGGGGTGCTAATTGCTTTGGTTGACAATCTAATGTATTTTGTAATATATGGTATATTATGAATGCACCAGTATGTCGATATACCAAATATGAATTTCGGTATATTATGCAATTTATCATATATTTTGAATGCAGTGGTATGCCGATATACCAAATGTACATTTCGGTATATTGTGCAACATGTGGTATATTTTTAATTCAGTGATATGTCGATATACCAAATGTAGATTTCGGTATATTATGCAACATATGGTATATTTTGCATACAGTGGTATGTCGATATACCAAATGTAGATTTCGGTATATTATGCACCATATGGTATATTTTGAATACAGTGGTATGTCGATATACCAAATATGAGGTTCGGTGTATTTTAATATTTTCTCGGTATCTTAATTGGTATATTTTTATTACCGTTATTGCATTGTATTGATTTTAGTGAAAATGGATATACAATCGCTTAGCTTTCTTACTTGATTATCATTTATTTTATATTTTATTTTAATTATAATTATTACATCAACAGGTTAGTATACCCTTTCTGCTCTGAATTCAATCGGTATTCCAAAAAAAAGCTAAAAACAAGTTGTGACCGCTTCACAGTTTCGTGATGGCTACGTTAGCTTCATCCTGCCCCCGCTCCACGGCACTGATGGTGCCCCTGATAGGCGACGCTAAGCTGACCCATAAATTTTGGACAGCCTTTAACGAGCTGTCGCCCCACCTCACCTGCTGCTAGCTGCTTGATGTACCCCAAGTATTTAGCAAAATGACCACAAAAGTTATTTTAAAAAAACATTTTCAAACAGACGCACCCCCATACTCTAACGCACACACACACACACTCGTAGAAAGTTTTTGGGGCAAAAGATAAGCGTGGAGCAGCTGTAAAAAGCGGATAAACATGCGTGTCGGGTCAGTTTGAACAACAAGCCAAAGGTTGGAGTTGGAGTTGGAGTGTTGGAGAGTTGAAGATCTGCTGGTGAAGTTGCTTCAGTTGATTCAACGCAATACCTCCCAACACATCTCTTTACTATCCTGGATGTGTGCACTTCCGTTGTTGTTGTTGTTTTTATTGTTGCTACTTTCAAGGTACTTAGGGCGTTTTGAATTTTTTATGAGCGTTTTTCCCCACTGCTCGAAATGTTCGAAGCGTATATTGAAATAAATGTGAGCGTTTCAGTATGCATATAAACGTCTCTGTGTGTGTGAGTGACTGTGTTTGTATTGAAGAATGAGTGTGTGTGCTGGAAAAGTGTTTGCCCTATAGAGATTTACAATGTATATAGACAGTTTCCTGCTTGCAACTTGATTGCAATATTTGAATATATCTTTTTTGGTTTGCAAAGAGATTAAAATTGATATTTATTATGAGAAGATTAAAACTGACTGATTTTACAGTTATTATCTAGATTATTTTCATCTTTGTCTTTAGCATAACTTATTTCTAAAGAGTAACTTAACTTGGTGCATACCTTTTATTATGCTTCATCTCGCTTTACTTTGATTAATTGAATTGTTTACAGTTGCTGCTGCTGTTGCTGCGAGCTGCTGCAGGTGCTGATATTTTGCTGGCACACAAGTTGGCTAATGTTTACCTGACGTGTTCATAATATTCACTTTTATTCCATTAATAATGTTTGGCTTATGGCTTATATGATGCGTCTTTAAAGCACATGCAATATTGATGTGATTTGTGGTCAGCGTGTGCTTTAAATTTGGATTTAAAATAAATTCCCCTCTTATCTGTATTCTATATCATAGAAAATTTGATTGCATCTGCTCCTTCGATTGAAATTAATTTCGTTTTGACACTGCCTTTAAAAAAAGGTAGATATTGTGATGCCATCTTCATAGCAATTCTTTTGTTTAACCAATGTTTGGTAACATTTCACATAGATCAACGGAATGTCTGAGTTAAGCGCATAATTGTGGTGAATTCTATTAATGGAGATTGCATGCAATCATAAAAAATCATAATAATAATATTGTTATGGCTGTTGCTGTTGCTGTTCCCGTTGTCTGTTGTTCTTGTTGTCAGCCTTTGAGTTATGCATTGTTTCGCACATTTGGTGCGCCGATTTATTTTGTGGCACTCATAAATTTGTCTCGCGCTTGCGACTCGCGTCTCTCAACTCTGCGTTGCTCTGTGTGCTACGCAACTCTGGGTACCCGTGGTCTCTGTGGCAGGACTCACGTCACGTGTTGCATATGGCACACACACATACACACCCACTCATTCGTGTTGGCACGCGGTTTTTGCTGGTCGCATTGCGTCGTACATTGCCACACAGCAGCAGTTGGAATATTATTCATTTTTATTATATTTTGTCGCCTTAACGACCATAAATTGCATTAAAAATGCTGTCATTGAATATGGCCTCAGATGATAATGGAGGTGCAGGTGTAACGTGCCAAAGGACCGCTACAGTAAGACCTCAGACATCCGGTTAATGCGCCATTTATCGGTGGAATATTGGCGAATAATTGCAAGGTTGTAAAAAGTCAAATAAATACCGGCTATAAAGTCAAGTAAATATTTATGCAAATAGTTAAATAGTTATAATACAAAAATGTGTGCTACAAATTTTGAAAATTTATAATCTAAAATTGTAATTTTAAAATAGAGTAACAATATAGTTTGGAATAACATAGAAATAGGAATTATTAAAAATTCATCTTTAACACAATTATTAATTTCCATACATTTTTCTATTAAATTAAAATCTATGAGACCTCTTAGCCAGTAGCTACTGTACGCTTGGACATCTTGCTATATATTTAATTTATATTACTAAAAGCAAACAGCGTTTTGCTTCATGCGGGTGCCAACGTTTTTATATTGTATTTGAAATTGATGTAAAAACACAGGGAAAATAGACGACGACAACGAGAACGACGACGCGCATGATGATGATGATGACAGAATGAAATGGAGTAAAAAATGAATGGGGAAATATTTAAAATATATGTATAGATATATATAATATATCCTCTCTTTTTGCACTCTTTCTGGTGCGTGGTATTTGCTTGTTTTATTATTTGTCGTGTGCAAAAGCATAATGCGAGGGGTGGAGAGTGGAGTTGGAAGCGTGAGAATCCCTTTTTTTTTGGAGTTTTATGGCTGAGCAATGCTAATGGCTTTCCAGGCAGATGAATTGAATAAGCAAATGCCAAACTGACAACCTAATGCAAAAGGCTAGAAAGCTCTCTCTCTCTTTTTTTTGATCTGTGCGTGGGTCGAAAGATTTGCGTATGCAAGCGGCAAAAATTTGAAAATGTGTTTTAAGCCAAATGCCAAAAAGTTGACTAAAGCAGAGCGCAGCAAAAAAAAAGAAGAGCAAAAAAATGAATAAGAAAAATAAGGAAATTGGGCAAAAGAAATGTGTAACTTAACCCGCATCAAGAATTTGTCACGATTTGTAGTCATCGTCGTCGTCGTTGTCGTTTGCCATGAAAAATGACCAAGTTGCTTCACGTTGCGTATACGTAATGCGACTGTGTGTGTTTGTGTGTGTGTGAGTATCTTGCTTGTCTTGTAAGTCCTGTGATAACTGTATGGTTAGATTTGGCTACCTCCCTCCCCCCTCTCCCGATTCGCACTCATCCAGCACTTTTGCTGCCCCCACTCCCCTTCGGCTCCTTTGTGCGGCACTTCAGAGCGAGGCGAGCGAGCACTTCACGCTTTCAGCTAGCTATCCAGAGCTATCCCAGTGAACTGCTTCACACATCGTTTGTCACATTGTTCGCAAGGATTTTTCGTGAGCTCAAAATCTTTGCCCTCCGCTGTTGCTGTTGTTGCTTGTGCTTACAAATAGTGGTAGCTATTGTAAGCGTTGTTATTGTCAATGCCATTACTATTTGCTATTGTCATTGCTGTTCGTCTTCTGCTTCTGCTTCTTCTGCTTCTTGTTCTTGTTGTTAATATTTGTTGTAATTTTTCATCTCATGTGTATGTGTGTGCAAAGTTTTCTTTCCACTTTTCTGCTCCATCTCTGTGTGTGTTGGTTGTGGATGTATTCCTTTCTTTGCTTTTGCCCATTAGCACTGTCGCTAGCTAGGTGTTCGTTGTGTGGGCGTGTATTTTTGTATGTGTGTGTGTGTGGGGGAGGCGTGTCATGTGTAATCAATTTTCCAGCCATTTGTGTGCAGCTGCTGCTAGAAAAGCGCCGACAGTTCGTAGTATAGTTTGTCAAGGTATATATTCGTAGCCCCAGGTGTAAAAACTGTTGAGAGTAGATATACAACATTTCTACTCTTTTGACTTGTGATCTGCAAGTTGACTCAAAACATCAAAGGGACAACAGCGGCAAAAACAAAACAGAATGTCAAAAACTTCAAAGAGCAGAGTCACAAAAAGGCATCGACAATTTACACAGCTCAGAATACCCAATTGCTTAATCGATTAGGGAAAACTATTGTGGCATTTTTTCATGCATTTAAAATGTCGATTAAAGTATTATATATTATAGATTTTCATAATACCAAAGTTTCAAATAACAAAGAGATATAATGCGGCATTATTCTTAAAATATAACAAATTAATATACCGCAAAAGTACAAACCCATACCTAGGGCAATATTTGGTATATTGATATAGCACTACATTAAAAGTATACAACATACCAGATTTTCAGCTAAAGCAACTAATCGGGTCTTATTAGCAAAGTCGTTTTTGCAATACAATAGTATTTATTATTTCTAATTTAAGACATTTTTTTGAATGCATAAAAACTATTTATATAGTATATTGTATATTTTTTTAAAATGTGACATCATACAAATACATATATCAAATATTGTTTTTGGAATATTTTCATTTCAAATATTTTTTGGTATATTATTTTGGTATATGTTAAGAAGAATATCGAACTGTTTTGCTTTTATTAAAAATGATAGAAGTATCTTACAGTCGATCCTACTCAGCTGCAGCTTTCTAACTTGTTTAAGCTTATAATTAGTATTTGCGTTTCCTTCTTTAAGTAAATTAATTAAAAGTATGTAATCCAAATAAGTTTAAAAGGAAAATCCTGAAGTAAATATTGTTGAATTTAATATGATCAATTTGCAATTTAATTGATTTATTACCATAAATTTAAATTCTTTGTAATGGCAAGGCTTTGTCTCAAATGCCACTCTCAATTTGGCTACGAAAATCAGAACCCAAGAAAGGCAGCTGAAAACTTCTTAAACTATCAATTTTGCTCAGTCACCGCAAGCTGAAGCTCAATCTTTAATCATAATTGGGGCAAAGTTTCAACCTTGGGCATAATAACTGGTTTACACTGTCAATGTCAAACTGCTGTCTCAATTATCCAACAATTTGAGCAAATTATGCGCCAAACATTACGGTACCAAAAAAAAAAGAAAAAGAAGAACGAAATTAAAATCTGTGTATTACAAATTCAATTACATGAGAAAGTTTTTAGCAACTTCTTCTGGAAGAGAGACAAAAGAGGCGCCAGCGGCGGAGGCAGCGTCAGCAAAAGGAAAAACTGAAAGTGTTTTATGTGCTTAAATTGAAAATGGGATAAACAGTGCGCATATATTTCACGGCACACAGTGCGTATGATTGACATTAAAAAATTAATTATGCAAAGCGCAGACAGAGAGCACGAAAGTGACAGACAGACAGACAGACAGACAGACAGACAGACAGACAGACAGACAGACAGTCAGACAGACAGATAGCAAAAGTCATATAACTAGAGGCAACTTTGGCCCGCAGACAAAACGCTGAGTGCGTTATGCGTTGCGTTGAGTGCTCTGACTCGGCTGAGTCCTGAGTGCTGAGTGAGTGCATTTGAGTGAGTCTGGCGTAAAACACAAAGCGTGCATTCAAATGTGTGTATATTTTTTTTTGTGTGCGCATACACAAACTTTTGCGTCACTTTTCTCATTTGGCAAATGTGCCAAACGGGAGCCAAAGAAAAAAGATCCAAATGAGGCCAAACAAACTTTGCAACGACAACAACCACAGAGCAGAACAGCTAAAAACCACACGACGTATGCGCAATGTCAGCGGGAAGAGCAGACACCAAAGTCAAGTTTTAATTGTTTCACGAATTGATTTAAAATGCTGCCGCATCACAATGCGCTCTCTCTCTCTCACGTTTGGCTTGGCATTCATTTAACCAGCTGCCTGGGCTACTTCATTAATATGTCAGGCTGGACCCTAAATGGCCGCGTTCGTGTAATCAGCAGCGAGAAGGCGTGATTGACAGCGACAGTCGAGACAGAGAGAGAGAGAGAGGGAGTGAGAACGCCAAGGACGCTAAGGGAATTAAGGCACAGTTTCATTCGCTGTCAACTTCGCTGACTCCCTGCTTTTCTCTTTTCCCTTTGGCATATTTTATTTATGAGCCCAACATCTCGAATGAAGCTGAAAGCTGATGCTGATGCTGAAGAAGTAGAGCTGCTGTCTGTGATTGTGGCGTTGGCTGCAAGTTTCAATTAAATACGCTGATTTTTGTAGTCGCCTCTTGAGCTCAGACAGCGCTTATTGTTTTTAATTTTATTTTCGTGAAAGTTCGTAGGCGTGGCATTTAATTGTGGACATTCAACTCAACTCAATTCGACAACACGGCGTATACTTAATTGCGCGTTTTGTTCGCCCAAAGTGTGTGTTTGTTCGCCTTGTTGCCACTGTTTGTGTTTAATTAATGGGCGTGGCAAGCCGAAATCAATGAGTACAATTCGACAAGTGCTCGAGTTCGAGTTCGCATAGTTTATGTCGGACCACCGAAAGCAGATGGGCGTGTGATATGATTATGCAGTCAATTGCTGTTTGCTAATAATATTACATGTAAATTAATAGCGTAACATTGCTCGACTGGATCATTAAAGGAGTCATATTTTAGGCAAACATTTCGCTGCAGTCTTTAAGATACAAATATTGAGGAATGGGCAATTGCTTTAATAAACGTTTAAATATTCAACTCTCGTTCTATTCTTTCGACATTCCCCACTCACTCATTCAGTTATCTTAAAACCCTTTCTCGATACCTTGTCACTTCTAATTAACACATTGAAAAATTAATAAGCCATCTCACAGCTGACCTCAATTCACGGCACACGGCGAAGAAAAGTCGCAATTTGCCGAAAAATGAAGACAGCGATTCCTAGAATATTTTCAACGTTGCCATTAAAATTGCATAAACCCCAAATGGAAACACGAGAAGCACATTTAATGTGAGCTGTCAAACTGCCAATCAAAAATGTAATAAATGCAATTAAATATTTTTATACTACTATTTTCGAGTAAAGAGAAAAACTGGAATAAAATACTGTATGAATTTACCCCCCACAGCCTATCAATTAAGTTAAAACAGTAACCGCTGAGACACTTGGCAATCAATGTGTCAAAAGTTAATGCAACTCTCGAGGTCGAACTTTGGATCTGCATTTCGTTGGTGGACTGGGGGAGGAGAAGGAGGAGGCACTTAAGCCGACAGCCACGATGTCAGCAGAATGGCAGAAATGGCTGAGAACATACAGAAAACAAAAAAAATGAATTGCACAAATTGGCCACGTTGTCCACGGCGGCGTCCATTTTGTAATAAATTTAACAAAATGTCATCGTGTTGTGTTTCCTGTTTGGCACTTTTGTGAAATATGTGTGCCACACACACGACATCCACTTGTCACACTCTCAACTCGCTTCCCTCTCCCTCTCTCTCTCTCTCTCTGCGCTCCACAATTGTTTATTATTTCAACTATGAGATAAGGCGACCGCTGCCACGCCCTCTCGCCCACATTCATTTGCATAAAGTACAATGTTGTTCTTGTTGCTTTTCTTGCTACATTCACAAATCAAATAAAACAAAAACTCTCGACCAGCTTGGAGAAGAAGTAGAAGTTGAAAGTAGATGAAGCGGGAGGGCAGAACAGTTGTCACAGGAGGCTTCATCATCATCATTCCTCGTCGCCTTTGCTCCGTTTGTTATTGTTGTAAATTTTTGTTATTTATCTTATAATTATGCAAATGCGTCGAGCCACACACACACACACACACAGTCAGTCAGTCAGTCAGCCTACTACCAGCTGAATGTCGTCTAAACTTGGCCCACAAAAATGCGCTGCGTGTGCCGCCATCACAAATTCGTTTTGCATATTTTGTGGGCCGCATTTTGAAGTCAAAAGGCCAAAGCCAAAGCATGACAAAACACTCAACGGATTTTTCCCAAACTCGGCACAAAATTGTCGAACATTTTAAGCGTATTTTATTCAAGCAGCCCACTGTGACTAAGATAGATGAGAGGGCAGCAAAAGTTTGTACACCGAATGACCTCATAATATATCAAATTGCGGAATAACATATGGTAGTAATAATGAACATTAATAAATTTCTCAAGCAATTTATTTTAATGCAATACGTATTAATACATAAAATAGTCTAATGATTCAAAATTCATTCAAAAAATATTTAATTTCGAAAACCATTTGGGCTTATATTGAAAAGAAAAAAATAAATATTCATTATTTAAATAAATTGTATATAAATAAACTTAAGATATATAACAAAATATAACGCAATTTATATATTGTAAGCCTATATTAAATAAACAACCATAAAATTATAGTATTTGTATTAAATTATCATATTTACATAGTCTTTTTTAATAAGCAATAAGTCTAAGCATCTTGCATGGGAAATACTTAAATAATATATCGAAATGTTTTTTGTTGTATATGTATATTGTTGTTGTATATTTTTTATTGCTTTAAATACTAAAGACTTAACTTTTATAAATACTAATACTTCAAATACTTAATACTGCAACTAAGATAATAAACATGAGAACAAATTAAACAATATTTAATTAAGATCTTTAAGCTATAAATTCAAATATTTGAAAACTAAATTATAAGAAATTGTTTATATAAATTGTAAGCAAAATTATGCAAAAATATACATTTAATAAAAAATGAGTAGATAAACTAAAATGTGTTACATTTATATTAAACATAAAATTTGCATGGATCCTTCTGCAGCAATTCAAGATTTAGTCAAAGATATTTTATTCCTATATTTTCAAATAAATTAAATCAAGTTTCCACTGAATTGACTTCGAAACTGATGTTTACAAGCATTTTGAATTGCTTCGCTGTAAAGCATTTCTTTGCATTTGTTTTCCTGCCAATTTGTTGTTCAAGTTGTCGTCGTTGTCGTTGTCGTTGTTGTGTTTCTTGTTAGTCTTGGTTATTTTGTGAATGCGAATGTGAATGTGAAAGTGTGTGGTGTGTTGTTTCTGTTTTGCTTCGTTGCCAAAATAACAAATATAATTATTATGCCAGGCGACACAAAAGTTGTCCCAATCTCTACATCATCAACAACGTCATGATGATGCCTACGAGACGATGTCGATGATGATAATGATGATGGTGAGGCCGCCTTTCAATTAACGGCAATTCAATTACATATGTTTAGTCCCCGTCTGCGGCATATGGTAGAACAATTAATTAGCAAATGTTGGTCAAGTAGCTAAAACAACTCAGAACAAAAAGCAACTAGGGCTGGTAAATTGGTTGGTTGGGTTAAGAGAGCATTGGAATGCCGTCTGATTAGCTAGCTGGGCTTTTGTGATTTTCCAATTAACTGTAGACTCTCTGTCCATTTGTCCACTTGTCTGTCTGTCTCGTGTCCAACGGAAAAAGGCCAAAAAGCCATCGAATCGAATTTGAAATGCAAATGCAAAAGGACAAAGTCATTGGGGAAATCCACTCGGGGTCCAGAGAGCCAGTGCCAACATTTGTTCAATATGTGAAAATATTCTTCGACTTCAGGATATGTTTTTCTTTTTCTTTTTTTTGCGGTATGCTCCTTTGCTTTTATTTCTGACGTAATTCAAAGCCAGCATTCGCCTTCATCTGCTGCAGCTTTATTCTCTGTGTGTGTGTGTTTTTTTCCCCTGGATTTTCCTTAAATTAGGCGCAAGACGAAAAGAGATGACAACGCGGAGGAAAACAGATATATAGAGAGAAGAACTGTGTGTTGTGACATGTCGTGTTTATGGGATTTTGTTACTTTTCGGCTCGAGAACGAACGAACGAACGTTTGCCTGGCCTTTTTCTTTAGAAAATGATTTCATTTTATTTAGAATTTTTTTGTGAAATAAGATATTTATTTGCCTCTAAGTCGCTTTTTTGGCTTGCCTTTTGCAAATTGTCAAATAAATAGACGGTCGCTCGCTTTGTCGCTTTGTCAGTATTCCTCAGTTTGGTTGTCGATGTTGCCCTCAAGTCAATTGCTTGACTACAACTTCTTCTGCTTCTGCTTCTACTTCTGCGGTGGGATACCTTAGGTTAGTCCTCTGGCTTCAGATTCGTTTCACATTTGTCTGGCTTTGTGTGTTGTCCACTGCATTTAAGATGTTGTCCGAATCGGCCAGAGAGAATTAATTTGCAAAGTATTAAAACGAAAGTTCAATCGAAATGGACCAAAAAAAAAATAAAAAAAACCGGACCTTGCCAAAAACCGAGCCTTTGACCTTTTGTTGCGACATGTGAGACTTAAGCAGCTTCTATCCGCTTTTCATTGACTACGAAATGCTAATAATGTGTTGGACCTGATTGAAAAGAATCCCTGCACGATGTTTATAAGGTATCAGCATGTTAATTATAAAGGTACAAACTTTTGTGCGTCTTATCAAAACTTAAAGTTTTCCATTTTGTTAAAATCTGAAATTTATTTTCGTTCTTCAAATGGCAATATTCTGCATTTATTTCGCTGCCCCTCCAAATAATTATCGCTTAATGATGTGCACAGGCACAACAACCACTACAACAACAACTACAACAACATCAACTGCAGCAACTCTACATAAATTTTCTGCTCTTGGCACTGGCTGAAAACTTTTCCCTTTTGCCCAACCCTTTGCATCTCGTAAATCAGTTCAACGAACTGCCGCTAAAGCGATTTGGCTGCAAATTACTTTTCATACACTTCCGTTTTTGGGGGTACATTAATTATAATATTTGATGCAAATGACGTGTGTCTAGATTTTGGCCTAGAATTGCATTTAATTTAAAGCAGCCTTTTATGCACAATTGTAGCATTCTTTTCTGCTCACACATGAAATTATATTTTATCTACACTTAATCAGAACAAAATTTATTACAATAAAAATAGCAGCATTGTATGCATTAACTAAGTAAGATTAGCAAGTCTTGAAGACATGTAAATTAAGTACTCTACTAAAAGATGCTCTGTGGAGACAACTTGATATAATAATGAAAATATTTTTTAATATTGTTTTATTCGGAATTTTTTAGGGTGCAATTTTTTATGAAATGTTGAGTATAGTTTGTTATTATGATAATAGAATAAAAGAATAATATAATATAATAATAGAATAATAGGATAATAGAATAATAGAATAATAGAATAATAGAATAATAGAATAATAGAATAATAGAATAATAGAATAATAGAATAATAGAATAATACAACAATAGAATAATAGTATAATAGAATAATAGAATAATAGAATAATACAACAATAGAATAATAGAATAATATAAGTTACAAATATTTGCTAAATTACAGAGTATTAGAAAGTCTATCAGCGGCACTTAAACAAAGAGATGGTGCGTGTTAATTTGATGTCATTACCCTGGATCATAATGAGAACAGTCTTATCGTGTTGCATTTCGTCTAACATCAACATGACTTTGTTCGGCGAGTTCTCAGATAAGCTATCAGCAACCACAGCTTGACGAAAATCAACAAAACAAAAACCGATTATATATTATCATGGACTTAGTTGTCAGGTGACAAGCAGTCAACAAGTTAAACATTTTTTTTACAAAATGTGGTTTTAAAATTTTTTTTCTATTTTTTTTTTTTCTTGTTTTTCTTACGAAATTTTTTTGAAACTCGAGAAACTAGTTTAACGATACATCGCGATGTAAGAGTTTTCAGACTGGTTCGCAGATTTGAGTACAAAGCTTAACCAGAGGGTCGAGTATTAAGTAACGAATCTTTGATGAAAACCAGAGAGCGAGAGCAACGTCTAAATTAAAGTAAATTGTTTGTATCCGCCACAAATTGCATTAATCGCAATCGCTTGAATCAGTAAGTAAAGTAAAATACATAAGTAGCTTATAAGCTACTCACACTCAGCTGTTTGGTTTTGATAACCAGAGACAAACAGTCGAAGCAGCAACATATCGTCAACAGTGTTGTTTCAGCTGTTGAGCATTTCAGATCGTCAAAAATGGGCTACGAAGAGTGGAGCGCAAATGAAGAGATACAATATCTACGCGATTATCTTCGGATACCGACAGTGCATCCAGATCCTGACTATGGTGAACTATCAATTCAAATATTGAATAATATTTCCAAATATTTTCTTAATAATATTCCCATTTCTTTGATCTTTAGCGCCCGCTGTAGAGTTTATAAAACGTCAGGCTGAGGAGTTGCAGTTGCCCGTTTCTATCTTCCATCCCTTTGATGGCAAAAATCCCATAGTGATCATCACCTGGGAGGGTGATCAGCCGGACCTGCCTTCGATCTTCCTCAACTCACATATGGATGTGGTCCCTGTTTTCCCAGAGAACTGGTCGCGTGCCCCATTTAGCGCCGATATGGATGTGTGTGGAAACATTTACGCTCGCGGTGCACAGGATATGAAATGTGTGGGCGCTTGGTATATGGCGGCTATAAGGGCATTGAAATGCAGCGGATCGAGATTCAAGCGCACCATCCATATTTGCTTTGTGCCAGGTAAGTGATAAATAAAATGAGTGAAGCTTTCAGATCTCGTAAAGATATCTAAAGCTTTTTTAATGACAATATGTCAATTTGTATTTGTTAATGTATGGCTTGTTAGCAAGTTTCTGACGCCGAATGTAGAATGAAACAAAATTATATTTCGTTTTGACATATTAATCTTGATTATCAATATAATTGATGATTAAGTTGAATCTGCGTAATTAGAAACTGACATTATACAAAATTTAAAAGTTATTGTCATCATTGGTATTTTTTGCAGTTTATGGTATATTTAGAATGTATATATTGTAGTATTTATTTGGTATCCTTCGGGTATGGAATATTTTGCATTTTATGGTATATTTTTAATGTTGGATCTGTTAGTATCTTTCTTGGTATAATTTTTTTGATATATTTGAGTACCATCTTTGGACTGTTTTAGTTTCTATATAAATTGAAAAGTCGGTTTCTTATAGTCGGGCATACTCGACTGTAGCTTTCTTTGGATTTTAATGCGTATTTCCCTCATATGAAGAGAAATAAAATTATAACAAGTGGATAAATACAGGCATATTAAAAACAAATTAAATATATTATTTCAGTGGCTCTTGACATTTTCAGAAACATGCTCATATACGATTAATGTTATTTATAACTCATTTATAATTAATTCAAGCTGATTCCCATTGAAACCATAATCAATTTCCTAATGTGATTTCTTGCTAAAATTGTATTCAATATTTAGATGAGGAAATGGGCGGTCGCCGTGGCATGCGACCATTTATTGATACCGAAGACTTTCGCAAGCTGAATGTGGGTTGTGGACTTGATGAAGGCATGGCTTCCACCGGAGAAGCAATTCCAGTTTATTATGGCGAACGCACCGTGTGGCGTAAGTACAAAAATTGAAAGCAAATTTATATGAAAATTAATCATTTCAATTGGAAATAGGAATGACTTTTAAGGCCTCGGGACAAGCTGGTCATGGTTCGCTGTTGTTGGGTAACACAGCGGGCGAAAAGATTCAATATATAATAAACAAAATGATGGCATTACGTCAGTCACAAGTGGATCGCTTGAGGAGTGACAAAAATCTGAGAATTGGCGATGTGACGACTGTGAATTTAACTCGACTTGGCGGCGGCATACAGAGCAATGTGATACCACCAATGTTAACAGCTGGCTTCGACACAAGGCTAGCAATCGATGTTGATTTGGAAAAGCAAGAGGATCAAGTAAGTCCCCGTGAATCATTTAAATGATAATTTAATGAAAATACATGTTTACCTTAGTTTCAAAAGTGGTGCGCAGAGGCTGGCGGCGGTATTGAGATTGAATTTGATCAGAAACATCCATTTGTGAAACCCTCGAGCATTTGTTGTTCTAATAATCCCTTCTGGGCAACTTTCAAGAAGGCCACAACGGACTTGTAAGTTGACATCGCTTACTTTTAAAGTTACAATCAAATGAAAACAATTCCTTTGCAGAGGTCTAACAATTGAACCGCAGATTTTCAATGGCGGCACAGACAGTCGCTATTTGCGTAGAGTGGGAATTCCAGCCTATGGATTCTCTCCGTTGCATCATCATCCCGTTTTGTTGCACGATCACAATGAGTTCATTAATGCAAATGTTTACCTGAAAGGAATCGAAATTTATAAACGTGTTATTAGCGATTTGGCTAATGTAGACGGTTGAGTTGAAGTTTCAGAACATACAGAAATGAATAAATGAAATGAGTAAGAAATATATTTATTGTATATTCATTGCAAGTGACTTACAACAGGCATTTTACTGGGTATTAAATAGAGCCAGCTCATTTATAAGAGTATTCCTACATGACAGTAAAGAGACAGCTTTAAATAATAATCTGGAAATAATATTTTAAATTAAAATACTGGGTGTAGATTGCTCGATTGCATTCTGTTGTGAAATACGGTTTATTTATTCAGCTTTCGAAATTTAAAATTCATTTCGATTCCCATTAGCTGACGACCAAACGAACAAATTGAAATGAATTGTGAAATTGCGAATTCTGAACTCTGTTTTCCGACGTTTGCATTCGTTTGTGAAATGTGAATTATAGTTAAATTCTTTGGAATTATTTAAAGCACCCGCCAGCCAGCAGCTTGAGTGCTCATCAATTACCGCCCACAGCAAAAGGCGGGGAAAATAGGAGGAGAGGGGTGAGGAAAAAAACTCAATTAGAGCGCTAATTAATTTATTTGCTTAACAAGCCATGTTTGGCCGCAAACTCATTAAGTTGTCACATGTAATCAGCGTACAGTTTGTCCAAATAAAATAAAAGGGCAGCACAAAAAAAAACAGGCAGCATTTTGTGGGCAAAGGAGGCACCCAAACTCGAAAGCTAAAAACTAAAATTGAAACTAACTGACCAGCTCGAAGGTCCACCAGTCCAGTAGCCAGGACATGCAGTTTCAGCTGCACAAGGACATGGACCGTGAGCAAACTTTCGCAACGTTGCAGCCGCTGAACTTTTAAGTGAGTGACTTATTTTTTCCTCCTGCCAGTTGCCAGACAGCATGACAAGCATGGCAGAGTCCAAGAGTTGAGCGGAGGCGGGGGGCGGGGGCGTGGTCTCAATGATGAGTTGGCGAATGTAGATACATAGTTAGGCACTACCAAAAAAAAAAAAAAGAATACGGAGAAAAAAGCAACTTTATATCGATGCCAGGCAGCTGAAAGTGTCGTCATCATCTGCTGCCTTTGACAAAATACAAACACAAGGCCTCAACTTAATTGAGGTGTCCAAGAGGCCAAAGAGGGTCACTCAAAAAAGAGTGTCGAGCACTTGGTTAGGCTTTAAGCCACATCGAGTTTTCAAAAAAGGGCTTTCTAATCGAAATAGATCTAGCCAATCAATATACTATTCCTAAGCAACAATATTCCGCTGATCAAAATGATCAATGATTTTTACATCATTTTTTTTAATAGTTAATTTTAACATTACTAAATGTATCAGATTTAAATAAAACATTTTGATGCAAGATATTATAGATTTTATATTTAAAAAAAAATAATTCCACATTTGCCTGGCCGCCCGATTGAACAAAATTATTTTGGCAAGTCAATTAAATTAATTATAAATAATACAAGAACTTGTATATAGTATATTTAAAAACTATAATTTGTCCACGCAAATTATTCCTTTTAATAATATTATCATTTCTCTGAATTATTGTATTTGTTGTGGACAATACAATTTAATGGTGTAGTAATAAACAATTATTTTGTTATTTGAAAATAGAACATAAATTTTATTACATATAAAAATTATTTAATTTATATAAATTTTGCAGATTTGATGATTACATACATTATTATAGAATTTCAATTTTTTAAAAATCTTTAGATATCTTATTATATTATTCAATAGTTGTCAAAAGTTCGATATATGTACGTCCTTTAAGTAGTGAGACCTTTTAAGCTAAATTAATTCCAATTTACTTTAAATACATCAATAAAATTCTGAATTAAACTAATTACATCACACTTTAAGAAACTATATTTTGAAAGCCAAATGAAAAGCTTTCGAGCAACCCTCGTGAAATACTTAAAAATACTGTGCGCTGCACCGATGCATTATAATTAAAACCTGCAAGTTTTTACTGTCCATCATTAGAAGTTCATAATGACAAGGCAACTGACACGTGTAAGTTTCGGAAACAAAAATGTTGCCCAGCATCCAAGGACTTGTTCTCCCTCATTTACCGCCTTCGCCCCCTCCTGATGGTCCTGCTATTCGACAGAATTCTATTTTATAGAGGTAGGTATCAAGGCATCTCTGTCGGGAGGGGAAGGGAAAGGAAGGGAAGGGAAGGGAAGGGAAGGGATCTATCTGTTCATGAGAAAGTTTCCAGGCCACAAAATTTAACTTTGTCCATGGGATAATTTTGTCAAAACGCAACGTTCGATATGAAACGGAGACCAATATGTACTTGAGAGTTTTGTGGGGCTTGCCTTTTTCGGTTCGGTTCGGTTCGGTTCGGGATGAATTGGAAGTTTTGTGGCAGCTTTATGTGAGTGGGTGGATGCAGCATGGTTGCTGCTGCATATTGATGACGTGATTTGCATTTGAATATGCAGCCCTCATAACGCAGAGGCGGGTTACTTGATTGCTGTTGTTGTTCTTGCTATTGCTTGTTGTTGTCGTTGTTGCTGTTGTTGTTTGTGCAATTTTCACACGTTGATAAACTTGTTTCAACGTTGAACAGTCGCAGTAGTCAAACGTGCTGCAAGTTCAGCCTGCCACCAGCTGTTGCCTCCAGGCTGCTGCTCTTGTTGCTGCTGACGTTGCTGTTGTTGCTGTTGTTATCCTGCCTGGGCGCTTATTGTTGTCTGCCTCATCATTGGCGTCGTTGTGCCATTCTGACATTATTGCCATTGCACCGGGGCAAATTTGTTTTTTAGCAAATGCGTTTAATTGGCAAAAAACAGCAACAGCAGCAACAGCAGCAGCAGCAGCAGCAACCTTCTCCTACTTTTGTTGCATAATTTCGTGCACACGCTGGTGTCATCAACTGATGCTGCCACATCCTGTTACCTTGCAGCACTCACTGCCAGTGTGGCATTGTCCTTGTGCGCTGGCCTAATTGCCGAACGTTGCTGCCACAACGTTGCGTTGTTTGCGTTCGCTCTGTGTTTGCTCCACTGACTTTTACCTTTTTTGCATATTACGGCGACGACATTGAACAGCGCATCAAATGCGATTATTACTGTTTCTCTATCTGTTTCTGTTTCTGCATTTATCGAACTGCACAACAACTGCAAGTTGGCAGCACCTTCGAAATTCTCGTGTACTTTTTGGCCGCTTACACGAACATCAATTACATTTTACGGCTTGCACGGCCAAAATTGCAATTCGGCTTATTTGCGAATTTTTGGGTAATGTTTGCAATGTGCTATTTAACGTCAATGTTGCAACAAGTTGGCAGCTCTGCAGCTTGTGTGGCATATAAAGAGTTAGACCTTGAACTTGGCAGTGTATTTATTATTTATTTTGACAATTATGTTTAATTATTATATGAAGATATAAAGTTTGGAATATATATTTTGGAATTCAATTGCAATTTTTAATTAAGTAGTATATTTTCTTTTATTCTGTGAAACACTTCCTTAAAAACACTGTTGCATCAAGTTGGCAGCTCTGCAGTTTGTGTGGCATATAAAGAGTTTGGCCTTGAACTTCGCAGTGTATTTATTATTTATTTTGACAATTATGTTTATTTGTTATATGAAGAAATAATATTTGGAATATATATTTTGTCATTAAAAAGCATTTTTAAATTAAAATATTAGTTGAGGAAATATAAATCCTATGTAACTTTTGCAAGAAGTTAGCAGCTCTGCAGCTTGTGTGGCATATAAAAAGTTTGACCTTGAACTTCGCCATTTATTTATTATTCATTTTCACAATTATGTTTAATTAATATATGAAGAAATAAAGTTTGGAACACAAATTTTGCAATTGAATTGCAATTTTTAATTAAAAAATGTATTTCCTTTTTTTTTGTACCATAAAAAAAACTCTGTAGATTGTGTGCCATATAAAGAGTCGTAGTCCTTAAACTTTGACAATTATTTGTATATTTTAAAGAGCAAATAAAATTTGGAATAATTATTTTGCAATTTAATTGCATTTCTAATTAAATGAATCGATGTGGAAATATATTTCCCTTATGTAACTTGAAAATCTAAAAAAAGGTGTGACATTTGAGCAAATAATAAATGGAAAAAATTCTGTGCAATGGATACTTTTCAATTGCAAGCCAATTAATTGAAAGGCTCACTGATGAAATACATTTTGTCCTTTTGGAATGGCTTTTATTGACATTTTAACATATTCCATAAATAAAACTTTGAAAATGATATGAAAACCAAAGGCAAATATTTTATGAAAAACATTTTCATTTTTGTTCTCATTTTTTGTGACTTTTACTAAATATGTTATAGCTTTATAATAAATAAACAAGATACGATTGTAAACAACATTTTTTCAATTCCAATGACTAATTAGTCAAATGAATTTTGTCTTTTTGAATGGCTTCAAATGTATTGCACAATTTTCTAAATACTTTTAATAAATTGAACTCCGAAATTATTGAAATAGGAAATTTATAAGAAATATTTATAAATGCAAGTCATTTCTTTATCGAGATATTTATTGATATTGTTTTATTTTGTGTCTTCAAATGTCATATACTTTTCCATTTTTACAAATAATAATTCAGTAATAAATGAAGAAGGTAGATTGCAAAAGATATTTTTCAATTGGAATCAAATACTTAATTGATGAAATGAATTTTCTATTTTTGTATATTTTCAACTATTATTACTCGTTTAAATTAAATGAAATTTATAGATTGATTTTCTTAAAAATTTAAGTAGTTTTTCCTTTGCACTTTAACAATATTCTATTGAATTTTACTGGTAGTAAAGGGAACGTAAATTGGACAAATAAAATGCGTTTAAAGAGTTGACTCATAATTGAAGCAATTAAATGTAATATTCGCATATTTTCTTGCTCATCGACGCGCCTTTGTCTGCAAGTAGTTCTCTCTCTCTCTCTGTCTCACTCTGTGAAAAGCATTGTTCACTCTCATTCACAATTTCCCCATTATGCCGTTGAGTGTGGCGCAGAGGTAAAGCTGAGAAAAGTGGCAGAAATTGCCATATAAAGAGACGATGGCCGAATAGCGATAGCATGCCGACCATTTTGCTTCACAATGCATCAAGAAGAAGGGCGCTTGGTTGATCCCCGCGTCCTCCCCTTTTTGTCGCTCAACTGTTGTGAGTCCTTTTCTGGTTGGTTGCAAGGACACCCGCGGCGTTCAGCTCAGGTGTGGCACTCAATAAACAACATAATGACCAGAACTGACCGCAGGGACAGACGATGAGCAGCAGGAGGCAATGCAAAGGTGGGGTTGAGGGGGGGTCAAAGGTCGCCACAAACGCTGCTTGAACCCCATAACTCATGACAAAGAAATTACGGTGCGAGGGCAATAAAAAAAGTTTGTTGTTTTTTTTTCTTTAGCTGGACAAACTCGGAACGCGTCCCATTATCATTGGTCGTATTAAAAGTTTTGATGTTGCTCAAATTATTTCGGGAAATTGATGCCCAAGGATTAACTTTGCTACAGACAAAAAGAGCAGAAAACACGAGAAAAAAAAAACGAAAACCAAGTAAAGGAAATATAATAAAGGACATATTTTGACTGCGGTCGTTCGCAAGTTTGTTTGCCATCTTTCTCCCCATCTCTCCTGGCTTTCTTTCTCTGTGTGTCTGTTGGCTGCGGGGCACATCAAACAAACAGCGGATCACACCGCTGGGAACCGATGTGCCTGCTGATGTGAGCCACGCCCACTGACAGCTTGCCACATCTACTTCTCCATCCACTTCCACTTCCACTTCCACTACGTGATGATGAGCAATGATGATGAATTCCTTGCCTTTTGCCTTTGCGGTTTTCCTCTATGCCCAGCGATAAATTTGCCAGCAAGCACAAAAAAAAAAAACAACTCGGAAGAAAAAAGAAGGCACACTTTTTGCGTTTACTTTCATGTACGTTAAACTCTCTTTCTCACATATAGTTTCATCTTCCACGCGCTGACTGCTTTGAGGACTTGTCCCTAAAGCTGCCACCAAGCTGAAGCTGAGGCTGAGGCTGAGTCTGAAGCTGATGCCCAGGCTTCTCTTTTGACTGACACGCCACTCATCATCAGCTGCGAGCGTTTCGCGTAACTTTCGTCGACCCTCCAACTCGAACCCCTTCAATCGTTTGAGTCCAACTCGCAAAAAAAAGTAGATGAAACAGCAACTTTTGGACTCTGACGAAAATGAAATACACTCAACTGAATGGGTATATTTCTTTCAAAAGATCGAATTTTAGAAAGTGCGAAAAGAGTTAAGAAAGTATTCAATACAATAATCTTTTTTTTTAGTATAAGAATCAGAGCATGTGTTAAGTTGTTAGCCAGATAATATAGTATTACCTTGGCTGTATATAAATAAATCTTGCCTTTGATAAACTGCAAGTAATATAATAAAAATAAATGTGTTATGATTGATTACTAAGAGAACATGCTGATAGGCAAATTTCATAAATGTGATGTGAGAAAAAATAAAAAAGAATACAAGAAATTAAATTTTTTATATAAATACTTAATACTTTAAAATATTGAAAAATAAATGAAATATCCAATTTCTATCCAAAGTAATTTTATAATTCAAAGCACACAAATTTCATTTCTTTTTATACTTAACAATTTACCGTGTTGAATTCTTTAACTTAGATTAAACTTTCCTTTGAAATATATTTTGTGATCTTTCTGCGCATCAAAGAGTTGAACATTATATGACAGAACTTGAACCGCCAAACAAAGTGTATAAAAGAGTTGCAAAGAGAGAAAGAGACTTTCGCCATGTGCTGCCTGCATTACAAAGAAGTTTTCATTTCCCAACGCGGCCGCAGGACATTATTTCTTTTGTAGCCGCCCTCTACGCCCCTTTCCTGCCACGATTTAGATGCCCTTACGGCATGTCAGGCCATTGCCATGAATGTCCCACACTGCGTGCACCTTTCCTTTTATCTACTTGCTTTTTTTTGGGTAGATGCTTCTTCTGGTTAATCGCTTTCTGTTGCATTTGCCTTGAGTTAAGCGATAAACTTTAAGGGGCACATAACTCATCAAACTTCAGATTAGTGTAATTAGTCATTGTGATTAATAAATCACTTCATAAATACAAAAGAAATTGCCAAATATTTGATAAATATTGTTGAGTAAATCAATCCTAAAAACATTCTGTTTTTATGCGTATGTGATTGATTGAATTTATATTTATTTAAATATGTTCAATGTCTTTATATAATATTTTGAAAATATTCTATGTAATCAGTTGCCTCAGAAATCTATTAGAAAACACCTTAAGGATATCGAGATTACAAAGAATTTTAACACACAATCAAAAATGATATAGCTCATAGGACAATCACAATGCGTTTTCACAATGCTTTATGTTTTGGCAATTATCAAATCCATTGCATCTTTCCTTTTCTCTCTCTCTCATTGTCTTTATATCTTTCTCTGTCCCCATATGGATTACTTTATGGCATTGTTGGCTTTTAGGAGCTATCAGATTCATTTCTTTCATTTCCGTTTTGGTATAAATATTCGCTTTTTATTGCATTCTCTCTCTTTCTGTTGATCTGTTTTATAGCGTTGCGCCTACAGTGCAGCCCCCTTTGAGTCCTGAGTCCTGAGTCCTGCTCCTCCATCCTGCTTCTCTTGTTCCCCCTTTTGTTGTGTTGCTCTTTCTTAGCCATGTTCGTTACGAGGTGCTAAATCAAGTTAACGTTTAAGTGGCCGTTTAGTGCCTATGTTACCTCCCACACACACACACACACGCACACTCCCTTCTTTCCCCTCTCTGTCTCATTGGCTTTTCCACCCCCTGTTTATTATTATTTTTCCTTTTGTCATAAAGAGTTTTCTTGCATTGCCTTTGCTGCCTTTTATTGACTGTAAACTTTATATTTTTAATATTTTCTTTATGCTTTTCCTTTACGCTTGCTGTTGTTGTTACTTTGCAGCCTTGTAATTGTTTTTTTAAACAAAGTTTATAACTTTTATACAGTCCGTAACGATTCTTTATATTCCCCAACTGCTTTGTTGTTCCGCATCTTGTTATTCTTTGGGGTATTCCCTTCCCTCAGATTCGTCTCTTGCTTGGAGTTTTAATTTGCTTGTCTGCCTTTTTTTAATGGCTCTTCTTATGCAGTTTGCATTTGTTTTTTTTTTGTTTTTTACTTTGCACGGTGTCTGCATTGAAAAGCAGCAAAACTTCAATTGCATTTTTTGTGCTTTTGTTTTTCACTTAAGCACAAAGTAATTAAAAATATGGAAATCCTCTAGTGATTTTTTTAGACATTTAAATTTGGTAATGCAAGACAAAAATAAATGCAGGAGCAGCGAACAAAGTTTTTTTAGTAAGAGCCACTTACAGTTAAGTAAAATGTAACACGAAAAGTGCATTAAAGCAAGCTGAGCTAAATAAATTGTGAAATAAAATATGAAGTTGGATTTAAATTAGCTTATTAATTGACAAAAATTCCAACTAAAGAAATCGGTAGCCATAGGCTAAAATAAAATAATTCAATTAAAAATAGAGAAAAGAATAATTTATCTAATGAGTTTCCCAGAAACATTTAGTATTTGATATGGACAAATTCATTACACTAACTATGGCCAAAATCAGGAAACTCTCTGATTAATTAATTTATAATGGATTGCTTATAAAATTAAATTTGATTTGAAGTTTTTTAATACATTTCTTTAGTATTTTAAATTCAAATTTTAGAACAATAAAAAAAATCATTAAAAATGACTTAATTGATTATTACCTATAATTTATAGAACAATGTTAAAAAATACCATTTAAAATGACTTAATAATAATATAGTTACTTTTTAACTTTACTAAAACTATGTATAATGAATGATGATGAAGTACATTATTCCTTATTACTGGAAACACATAAATTTTCTATGAATTGCTTTCAAGGTTATAAATTTCAGAAAACTGAACGAGTTGGCAGCCCCATCGTTTGGCAGTGCCAAAGACTTTGTTTGGCATACGCAATTTCAATTTCGATTTCAATTCAACGCAAGTGCATTGCAATTGCATTTATGTAATCAACAAACAGTGTAAGACCTCCATAAATACACACACACACACACACACACACCTACATTAGTTTACACTGGTGCGCAAAGAAAAACTGTAGAATCGTGTTGCATTATTGATGCTCTCGTTGTTTTGAGTTGAATGAACATATTTTGCCTTGACATACATTGCATTGTTTAGCAAACAAGAGTGTCAGGACCTTGCCTCGCCCCTCCGCTCCCCTCCTCTCCGCTCCTCTCCTTGCCACCCACTCGTTGCAGCACCCTTCACCGCAAACACATGCACGGGCTGTGCTTGAGCCCATTGAAATCTCCTCCCCATGTGTGTGTACACAGTTTTTGTTCAAATAACACGAGCTTGTACAAGAAAACCAACAGTGGCTTCAACATCAACAGCAGCAGCAACAACAGCAGCAAAGGCAACGGCAACAGCGGCAACAACTTGCAACAGCTTGCAACAACAATAATGACATTTTGACTGACAGACGCAACAGTAACAGAGGCCCAAAGACAGTTGGACAGTGGATTAAGAGAGAGGCAGAGAAAGAGAGAGAGGGAGAGAGGGAGAGAGGGAGAGAGAGAGAGAGGAAGAGGAAGAAAGAGCAAAGAAAGAACGCACAGCGAAAGTGCTAGCAACAAAATACAAACTACAAGTTCTCAAAAATAACACACTCAACTAAAGTATACTCTACCAAAGAATCTATTGCAGCATATTACATTAAATTGAAAGTATATTATAGATTGAAAATGTGTATAATAACTAAACAAACGCAAACACTCAGATTCTGATTATTCATAACAAAATTTCAAAGTGGAAACAATTATTCGCAAGTAATTCAAAATAAATATAAAATAAAGTGAAACAATTAAATGAAATTTCATATAAATCAAATCAGAATAAAATGGTTCCATACTTTTAAAGTTGTTCTTCAGATAGATAGATTGTAAATAAATAAAGAAAAAATATTTTAAAAGGGAGGAAATTAATTTGACAAAAAAAATAATATAATTTCATTAAATAAAAGGAATACATTTTATTATTTTTACAAGAGGTAAAATTCGATTTTTGAAATCATATTCTCAATTTTTTAATATAAACAAAAAAATAAAATACTAATAATAACTGTAAACTTTATATTCAAAGTTTCATTATACAAAAATATTACATTTTTAATTTTATTAAAGCTTTTAATTTGTAAATATTTATTATTAATAATACAAAGTGGTAAACAGATCACATTAATTATTTCTAAATCATAAATCGTATTTTTATTTGTATTTAGTGTTAGGTGTCTCTTTAAAATTGTTTTCATTTATATTTTTAATTCCTATTATGATTTTTCTCTTATTTATGTAATATGATAAAATCAATAAATTTGCACACTTTCAATTAAAAGGTAAAAAATACACTCAATCAAAATGAATTCAACTCATTTTTAACGAATTCTCAACCAAGATGTTCTACAATCGTACATATCCTAATTTCGAAAGGGTATTGAAATAGCGCTTACAAGGCGCGCTGACGACGATGTTCAAAAACTTGTTGGGCGCTTGTTTGGTTAGGCTCTTGTTGTTCTCACGTTGTTTGTTGTATGTGTTGCTGTTTTTGTTGTTGTTGTTGTTTGTGTTGTTGTTGCTTTAGCTCTTGCCGTTGCTACTGTTGCAGTTGTCGACATTGAAGTCTGTTCACAAATACTTAACATGGCGCTCGCTATTTACACATACTTGTTGCAAATTGTTGTTATTGCAATTAGAACTGAGAGATGTCGACAACAACAATTGTGTAGATAGCGAAGAGGAATACAAGACGAAGACGGAGAAGGACAAGCAAAAAGGATGTGCAAAAGGATTTCGGTTTAGCTAGCTAATAAAGCAAGTTCCTTTCTGTTCCAAGTAATTTTATTGAGTTAACAATTGAAGATAAGAATAAACATGGACTATTGGCTCTCGCTCATTGGTGTATTGAGATGAAAAGTTTGCCCTCAGCGTGGATGTTGAGTAAGGAAAACTTCAATTGACAAGTTGGAAAAGTCGGTAAGTTTGTGCGAGCCAAACACATGTATGCAACAAATACAATTTAAACTTTTCGTAGCAATGAGAAACTTGGTTTATGTGCAGCATATTTAGATAATTATGCCACTTGTAAATGAGGTTAATTTGTGTTTTGTGGATTACAAGATTTATTTGACAGCTTATTTGCTTAGGAAACAATCTGACGGACTTTTGTCAAGAATTTAACTCTACTCTAAAGTAAACTTAATTTATTGAAATCTTTTTATTACAAATAATGTTCATTTCAGTCTCCCCAACATAAATATCACTTTTACTTTTTTATTATTGAAGGTTATTTGAACTATTTGATTAGATTTTACTTTACTTAATAATTTATTTAATATTTTACAGAATTACTGTGACATCTTAACTATTGGGAATTGATGCAACAGCTTCAAATTTTTAAATGCATTTTAAAATATTTCGATAATTTTTGCATATTTCAAAGGGATTTATTTCACAGTTTATTATTTGTGAGGAAATATTTGCAAAACTTTCTAAAGGAAACTTTATTTATTTCAGTATTATCCAACACTGTGGCATGTGTTTGTTAACTACTGGGATTTGACAGCTTCGACAGCTCTCAATTAGAAATTCTAAATGCATTTTAATACATTGCAAATGCTCCATTAGATGGTTAGATGAAAAAGTCAAGGAGACAGCAGCAAAATACATCAACAAATTTTGCATTTGTTTTTGTTTTTGCTAATTGCCGCTTGAATGAACTTAAATAGAAATTGATAGAAAACAAAATTTGAGTCGATGTTACGGCCAATTACAAGAAGCAATCAGCCTTAAATATTGTTTTGGCTTGTAAATTTGCACAATGTGCATTTTGTTGTTGTTTTTGTTGTTGTTGATGATGTTGTTGGATATGCTACACTGGGCCTCACGTAACGTAAGCTTAACGTAACGTAACGTAGCCATAAAAGTGCTAGCCCAAGAAGAAGAAACTGCTCCTGACTGACAGCTGCACTCATTGAGGCAATTTGCTTAAGTTACAAATTGAAATATTTGCATTTTATCTTAGAAATGCAAATGCTTCACTCCTCCTCCTCCTCCTCCTCCTCCTCCACCGCCCACTGTGGGCAAAGTATCTGTGCAAACAATGCCAAACAAATTGGCTATTCAAATCCGCAGACAACTTACCCTCTGCTCTGGTTCTTCCTCTTTCTTCTCCTACTGTTACTGCTGCTGCTGCTGCTGCACACGAGTTAAGGTCCTAGGAATGGGTTCGCAATTTATGCGTTGGCCCCGACGCTGAATGCATTTTACAATTTTCATGGGCTGCCAGCCATTTTTTGCCTCCGTTGCCAGGGCTGGCAGCAACACTCACATACACACACACACACACACACACACTTACACAAAAAGCGAAAAAAAACCCATTAAGATTACTTTCTATGGCCAGATTTGAGTCGCCCACGTCTTCTCTGCAAGGGCAAGAGTGAGACGGCAACAGTGTGCAGCGTCAACTGCAATCAGAAATACACAATACAGAGAAGCACGAATGGAGGCTTGATGAGATTTTTGCCGTTTTGCTTTTTTTTCACACACAGCTTGCAAATAAACAGCATGCGATGTGAGTAAGTCGAGTTGTTGTTGTTACATTACGAAAGCGGAGCCATAAAGTAGACGATTGATGAGCTTAGAACAATGCAAAACTGTGCACGCTCAGTTTATTTGCTTATTTAACTGCATTGGGATCACACACGAACTTCTACACGCACGCACTGCTTAAAAGAGACTGCACAACAATGCGAAGCGCAAGGACAGCCAAGAAGCACGCTCTCTCTTTTTTTCCTTTCGCGAAGTGAAAAGAGAAATGCCGAAAATTGTAAGCGTGCTTTGTGCGCTGCATTAAGTTTTTTTGATCATTGCCTTTGCTTAGCAGATGAGTGCACAGTTTTTGCGCTCTCTTAGTAATTGGCCACTGTAAAGAGCACGATGACCATCGTTTTTAATTGAGCGTAAAATTGCTGTGAACATTAGAGCGAAATTAATAATATTTCTTATTTATTTTGTTGCAAACTCAGCTTTAATGTTTCAACATTTTGCCCCATCTGGATGATTGTTTCCCGTGCGCATGGCTTTGCAGGAGTTTTTTTTTGTTTTTGTTTTTTTTGTGCGGCAAATTAAAAACTTTCGCGGTTGCTTTGGTTCAGGGGTGCTCAAATTCGTCTTATGGCAGTGCGTTTACTAACACAGACACAAGAAAACGTGTACATATGTAGCGGCGCTTTTGTGTTGGGGCGCAGCTGTGCACTGAGAGAAATTACGATTCTATTTTGTGTTTACATCCAGAACTACGAAGCATATTTCGCATTATATTCACATTTAAAGTTTTTGGTAAAAAAAAAAGTGCTCTCCAATTCATCACTCATTTTTCTAACCCACCAAAAAATTTAACATAACGCTTACGATGGTCGACCCCGAAATAAATCAAAACCCAACCCAGACAGAAGAATAAGTTCCAGTGCATGTGCTCGAGAAAAAAACAAAAACAAAATACATTGCGGTCAGCGAAGCGTGACGACGGAAAGAGATGGAATGGAGAAACAAGCAAAATTGTTTTTGTTTCGCATGCAAATCGAAGCCCATATGCACGGTGCGTATGGGCGCACTAGCCATAAGCACAGAGCATCTACAAAAACAAAAGTGCACTCAGTGTATAGGCGTTGAGCATCCCTGCTTTGGTTGATGCTCTTCTGCGTTTGGCCACAAAAATGAAGACAAAAATATTCAATTCAAAAGCAAGAGGAAGAGCAAGAGCACGAGCAAAAGCAAATTGTCTTTTATTTCAAGCTCATTAGCTTTTAATGCAATTTCATGCGGCTCAACGCGCCTCAATTTTTTGCCACGCGTAAATGTCCACAGAACGAGAAGGCATTAAAATTTAGGTGGTGGGAGGTAGGGAAGGAAGAAAATGTGAAAGAGAGTGAGAGCGCACATGCTTACAGCAACATACATACAGACATACATATACAACCATACATACAAACATACGTACAGCATCGCACATCGTTTGCATTACATTTTCATTTCATGTGTTCGTGTGGTGCAATTGTTGTTGTACCATATGTTTTGTGGATTTAGAAAATCGACTTTTGTCGTCATGAATTAAATTCTTTTCTCTTCATGTTGAAGGCAGCACACAACACACACACTCACACATACACAGAAGTGTAGAGAAGACGCGCTCCACAACATTTTATGTAAATTTTCTAAAATATTTATGGAAATGTAGCATATTGTGAGAGACTGCGTCAAAATGGCAGCCAAGTAAATATCTTTGTATGTATGTATCATTTTAGCTGGAGTAAACACAAGGCATACATATACACACTCACACAAGCACAGTCCAGAGAGAACAGACATCAGCATAAATTTTAAATAAATGCTACAGAAAGAGAATATTAAATGCTGTTTGTTGTTGCCACTCCATCCCACTCACACTCGCATGGCTGTGTGACTAAATGCAGCATTTTGCTAATGTTCCTCAAGACGCTGTGTGTGACAAGGTACACTATAATGACAACAACAACAATAACAACAACAACAGAGCAGTTTAAAACAAACAAATCGCCAGCTGCTGCTACCAAAAGATGTCACGCTGCAAAACCTATTGAAAGGTTAAAGCAATTTAAACGCTACATCAAAGTTGGGGAGTTTTCTGTTATCATCTTTCTAGTGTGTGCGCATTTCATTCATATACTATGCATACATACATATATGTATAAATGAATACTTTGCACATATGTATGAATATTTAGAGTAAAGTGTGTGCGACAGTGACAGAGCGATTGCAGGCAAGACTAAGTCCAACGCTTTATTTGCGCTGAAGTTGCACATTTTTTCTATGCTTTGTTCAATAGAGAGCGGGAAAGCGAGAAGAGGGGGGAAAGAAGTATGCAAATGAATTTTTGCCAAGTGCCACGGCGACAGTTTTATTGAGCTTATCTGAGCTAGCTCCATTGTGGCCAAAGAGAAAAGAGAGAGACAGCCATGAAAGAGACTGACAATTGGCGTACGTGCCGATAAAGTGAGTGCTATTGAGAGTAGTTCATAACAAAGCTGCATACCATAAGTGAAGCTTTCATGCATAAATAGGCACGTGCTTAGCATCGTTGCTGCGCTGTCTGTGCATTGATCGGCAGAGCTTTCGATGTGAGCTGCCTGCAGGCAAAAGCTTTGTGTGTAAGCTCTTTATCACTTTGACTTACTGCATTAAATGACATTTGCAGTTTGCTCAGTCATTAATTGTTCACTACTTTCTCTTTGTTTGACCTCTCTTCATCCTTGCCCCATTTAAATGTATTTGAATATCGCATCATTATTGTCCCGCTCTTTCCGCTTTCCCCTGCTATGTTAATATTCTAGCATCTAATAAAGTTTTCGCTTGCCATCAAAAGTTATTCCATCGCCAAGTTAAGTAAAGAGTATTTTACCTGCAATAGTCAGGCATCCGTTTCGTTCCCTTTTCTTGGTATCAGTCTAATGCGCTTAATCAAATGTTTATCTTTCAGTTGGCAGTGTTGCTTTACC
The DNA here is from genome assembly GCF_023558435.1 of Drosophila sulfurigaster albostrigata. NCBI lineage: Eukaryota > Metazoa > Arthropoda > Insecta > Diptera > Drosophilidae > Drosophila > Drosophila sulfurigaster. Next base: position 24,586,206 of record NC_084881.1, read on the forward strand.
TTCTTCTTTACCTCTCCCTCTCCCTCTCGCACACACACTCTTTCGCTGACGTCTTACAATTTTCCTGCGCTTTTCCTTCCACTGAACTGTTGTTGTTTTTTTTTTGTGTGATTTTTCTCATTTATTTTCGTGCGCATAGATTATGTAAATTTTACTACTTTCACTTCGACATTTTCATTATGTCGAAAGCGGGAGACAATGTCTTGCTCTTCTTGTGAAAAATTGCGCTCTCATTTTGTACGAACAGAAAAAAAAGTAAAGTAAAGAAACGGAGTCAGAATTCGTATTTAAAATACTTGCACATAATTTATTTTCTCGCGAATACAAATCATTTCATTTTCGTGCAAGTCACGACGGCTCCTCAACAACAAAAAAAAAAAAAAGAGTAGCATATCTTACGGCGCCATGCCATTAAAGACAACCCTGCTTTTGCCTTCCTTGCCATCCTGCTGTCGTTCTGCCAGCCAGCCATAGATGGAGCCTCTGATGATGGTTATATTACATTAACTGCAGCCAACAGCAACAACAACAACAGCAACATCAACAAAATAGTTCCGTGTGCCAAAAGTAAAATGAAAATAAAATGTAGCCTCAAAAAAAAAAAAGAGAGGAATGAAACGGTGTGTGTAGACTGAAGAGGCAACGCAGAAAGGGGACAAGGAGTGAAGCACAATGAATATGTAACTAGGGGGAGTGGCAAACAAGGGCGAGGCTGCGCTAGGCTGCCAAAGGGGAAGAGGAAGGGGATGTCGAGGGTGCTCGACTACGAGATGCGCTGCGTTTAATGTTCATAGCAATTTGGCTAGCAAAAACAACGTTGTAAACTCTCCAAAAAGCGTGGCGCAGGCAACATGATATTCTAATAAGCTCTGGGCACAGCGCCATCTAGCGACGACAAGTGCGCGATAAATTTAAGTATGTTAAATAAAATGAAAACTACACATTTAAAATAATAATATTCGAGCATCGTTTTGGGGAAAAAGGCGAAATTACATTAGAATTAAACCGACACGCATAATTTGCAAATTGCTGATAGCGCCATCTAGCGTTGGGGAATGATTTTAATAAAACCCCGAGAGCTTGATTAAAAAGAAGGAAATAAACTACGTATTTTAAGTAATGTTGTAAAATAAAGATTAATTAATATTCAAACATTTTAATAAGAATTCTGCAAATTCGAGTATTTGAAAATAAAATTTAAGACTTCCGGAAATATATGCTAAGAACTTTAATTACATAAACAAATTTATTACATTTAAAAATTTTAGAATTTGAAAAAAGAAAGAAAACAAATTAGAATTACAATTTTGAATTTGACAAAAATTTAAATAAAGAGAACAAAATAATACAAAATTATTATCACAAAAAACTTGCTTTTTAAAATTAAATAAGAAAATATATAGAAAAAATTCCTTTAGTATAAAGAATATATATTTATAAATTTTATTTACAGTACTTTTAAAATATTCGTTTTTTAAATTCAAATAGAAAAATATATTGAAAAGATTATAACTTTATTATAAAGTATACATATATATTTATAAATTTTATTAATAGAAAATATAAAAGAAGAATATTAATATTATTACAGAATAATTTTATTCAGATACATGATAAATCTATCAGTATACATTTTAACTCTAAATCTAAAATAAAATCAGCAACTTTGGAAGCCTAACAAGTAGCATAACTTAGCTAATATGCTAAAATTCTGATAACATTTCTTCATTTTCAAATTGATACTGACTCTATATAAACATTTTATAGTCATCTGTGATTTTGAAGTAGAGTTTTTAAGTAAACACTTAAGAGATTCAGGAATACATAAAAAGACTGACCAAATGATGATATACTTTCAAATAAATAAATAATAAGAAAATAATGTCAAAATTGTGAGAAATTTACAACTTTTAACTAAAACTAAGTCTAATATAAAATCATTATCTTTTCAAGTCTAGCAAGTTGCTTAACTTAGCTAATATGCTGTGTTTTTGTTAGAGTCCTAGCAGAGCTGTCAACTGGTAACCCAGTCGAGTGTGGAGTAACATGTGGCAAGCAGTTTGCGACGCCCATTACACCGTTGTTATGTGGGCGTCTCTCTCTTTCTCCTCTCTCTCTCTCTCTCCCTCTCTCTCTGTCTGTGTATGTGTATAAAGGTAACTCTGTTGGGTGTTGGGCTGGACTATCTGTAAATGTGGCACTGTCTCATCGCTCACTCATTAGTCGAGCGCTAAAGTTGTGTTTATTTTAATGCAGCCGACAACACGGCGTATGCGTAATTAAATTTCATGTGCCACACGAATGAAACCAGGTTGTCTGAGCGTCATCATCGTGTTGCAGTTGCCACGCTTTGATGCGGGCAAGCATCACAGCACAGCACAGAGCCCTCTATTAGTTGTTGAGCAGTAATTTAAACAGTAAAAAGTTAACAGTTCGGAAAGCTTCCCTTCCCGATAGCTTCCCTTTTCCCTTCCCTGTTTTGAGTGACAGGTTGAAAGTTCAAGCAAGCATGCATGGAATTCGTTTTGCATGCGCAAAAAGTCCTTCAGGACTCCAAATCAATCTCAAAGCTGCACTGTCTACCCTTGACTGTTGTTATCTTATGCGTTGTCCTGTCTCTGTTTTGTTATTGGAGTCGTTGTTGCCTTCCCATTCTTTCCTCTGCGTGTGTAAATATCAACAACTGCCAGTCTGTCTGTCTGTCTGTCTGTCCCGCTCTTGTCTGCCCCTTCTATCTGTGGGCTGTCTGGTTATCTGTCTCCCCTTGACAGGCGCCGGGTTTTCCACTCGACGACCAAACGGATCGACACTAATTGCTTGACCTTTTTTTTCATGTTGTTGTTGTTGTTGTTGTTGTATTTTGTGCTCTGTGTTGACCTTTGAACGAGACTCCACTTTGCATGCGTTGACGCGATTCGCTAACGCGTTGACTGCCAACTGCCAACTCCTCTCTGACCTCTGACCTCTCCCCTTTACCACGGCACAAAAAAAACACACGGCTGTCGACGTCAACATTGACATGGATAACCACTTACGAGTCAAGTACAAAACAGACGTAACCTCAACAATTCAAAATGTCCCGAAAAAGAGAATCCATTCAACATCGAACAGTTTGAACTGTTTGTTAAGCCTCCAAAGGTCAAAGTCCATTTGTTAACTTCTGATAACATTTATTCATTTGCAAATTGATATGGGCTCTCTTTAAACATTTCACAGGCACCTGTGATTTTGAGGTACAGCTTTTTCAAGCTTTTAAGTAAACAATTAAGAGACTCAGCACACATACACATACAAAATACTAACCAAAAGTTGGTACGCTCTTCTGTACTGAGCAAATAAATGCATTGTACCGAGAAAATTTTATTGTAATGCTATTTCATCATGAAAAGTTATATAAATTAGTATGTATTTAAAAAACGTACACAAAACTTAAAAAAATGTACATCGCATATAAAATATACCGACTCTGCTGCAAATGGAACAAATTTGACAAACTCTTCTAGCATCAAACTGCATTACAATAATTTCTCTTAAGCAAATCACGCAGACGTGCGAATTGCGCCAACAGCTTAAATATTTCTCTTAAGAACTAGCAAGTTCGAACAAACAGAGCGCAGCAATATTTCTCTTAAGCTACAGGCGCAGCAATAACAAAGCAAGCGACAAAGCGACAGAAAAGGACAAAGCGACAGGCGTCACTTTTCGTCGCGACAGGATCGTTGCAGAAAAATTGCTGATTAATTATTTTGCGTGTGTTAATTTTGTTCTGCTTCTTCTTTTTTTTGCGTTTAAGTGAAAATAATATGCAATATAAATGGTGCAATTGTTAAGCAAGTGTTTTATATTTGAAAATCAGCAATATTTTCGGTGGTTTTAATTTGCAGCATGGAATTTGCAAAATTGTAGCGGTAAAATGCTGCGCCAAAAAATGCAAACGTTAGAAAGAGACACAACGCGTCGCAGGAAAAAGTGAAGTGAAGTTTCTAGTGGTATGCAAATGTGGTTTTTGTTTGTTTTTTTTTATGTGTTGAATGTGCAAAGTGCTTAATAATGACGCAAATTCATTAAAACGTATTGGGTGAGCTTCATTTTAATTAATTATTTTACAAACATAATATGTTTAACATATTATCTAAGCACCGTTAAGCAACGCAAAGTGACCAATTGATCATCTCAAAAAAATACTGAAAATAATACCAGCTTATACATTCAAATTTGGTATAAATGCAGCAAGGATTTCAACGACTATGAATTGCTGGCCACATTTTGTTTTCGTTGCATTTGCTTGATTTTAATTGAAATTTAAAAAAATATGCTAAATTTTATTTACGTTATTGAACCTTTTAAAAATATCGTGAATGTGCTGCATAACATTTTGATGGAAATTCGAAATATTTCTCTTTGCGTTTTCAAGTGACATAAATTTTAGAGTTTGATATCTAAGCTTGTTTTATATGCTGATTCAATTCATTGGGCGGATATGAAATGCATCACATCATATGACAAAAACAATCGCAATCATTTGTCCGCTCCCCAGTTGATAGAAGGACGAAGAGGGAGAAGGGGAGGAGAAGCAATCAACATTTTGTCATGCATTGTGTTAACATTCATTTGCTGCACCGTTGCAGCTCTCAGTTTGTGTCATTTGCATATTTATTCTTAACCCAAATCTAATAAAAACATTGCAGTAAAAGCGAATGCATAAATCAGGTCGAGAACAGGGTAAAGAAAGAGTGAGAGAGAGGGGGTGTAGGGAGACCGAAAGGGGGACCAACAAATGCCAAAAGCCAAACGCAATGTAAAATCCCACAAGTGCATAAATTTTGAGCATTTACCTAGGGTTATGATGCTCCAGCAGCCTGCAAATTCTCACATACACATAGAGACAAAAACACACACACACACACACAGATGCATAAGCTGACATTGCACACATACACAGAATTTTTAGCAGAGAGAACAAGCAAAGCAACTTTAATGTGCAACACATGCAACATGTGTGTGTTTGTGTGTTGCACCTGCTGAGATTTTTGGACATGCGGCGCATACCTCAACGCCAACTTATGGCCACATTTTGTGCCCCGTTTTTATGCAACTCTTGCGAATTCTTTGCCAAGATTTTTCTGCTGGGGGGGGCCGCATAAAAACAACCAGGCAAAAAGTGCTGTTAAACTTTCGCTTGAGCAAATAAAAATTGTGCAGCTGCAGCTGCAACAGCTATTTTTTGCAAGCTCTCGCTTTCGGGGGCAGCGGGGTTAAGGGCATGAAGACATGAACTCTTCGCCATTAGCCGACTGTGTGCCGCATGTCAACTGGAGTGGCAATAAGTGGCATGCAACCAGGTGGCGCCACACACACACACATACAGACAGTATAAACTGCAACTTGGCCTAGAAACTTGGCTTATTGGCAGTTCCATTTACCAACCTACCTATCTTTCCCGCTCTCTTCACGTCTTCATGCGAAAGCAAAAAGCACTTAAAAAATGGGTTTTCAATTTGTCTTAATCTTGCGAAAGTTGCTCTTCGTTTATTTTTAATGACGAGAGATTCATCAGCCATCAAATTGCCAATCCAATAAACTGAGAAACTTATATCGCCTTCGAATGAAATGAATTCGCCATCTGTTGCTCAACTCTTTTATCTGATTTGCTGACAACTTGAAAGTCTAAAAACTTTGGCAATTTAATTCTAGTCTATTTTTTGTATTTTTTTTGCTACATTTCGAATTCTCTTCAATTAGTTAGTTGCTTTAATGGTTATACTCATAATGCGATTATTACTTGTTATTCGACAATTAATATGAGAGACTTTTTGGGACAGAATTGTTTTTTTTTTTTTAATGAAGCCTGAAGATTTCTATGCGACACCTGTGATAATATTTATTTTTTTAACTACATAGTTGTATTATTGGGAGTGCATTTAAAATAAATATTTTTTTTCTACTAATAAATTTTTGGTTTTTATATTTTTGAATTTTTTATTAAATCATTTATTGACATTAATCTATCACATCTACTGACAGTTTTTACCATATTTTTCATTGTGTTTCTTTAATCCGTTTAAAATTCGTATAACAATTTTGGCATCTGCAATTTTATTATTTTTATAGCTTTGCAATAAATGTAGTTTTATTATTGAATTTAAATGGTGTTCTTAACATATATTCCTTTTCTTTGATTCCTGTTTATATATGCTGAAATACTTTATTATTAACTGTTTATGTACATATGCTGAAACTCTTTATTATTAAATAATTATTTTGAATGTGGAATTGTTGTTGATTAAATTCTAATAATAATACATTAACACGCCATATGAAATGTTTTTTCTGATGTATGTTTAATTCGATCAAAATTCCAATAAAAATTCAGTCACCTGCAATAACATTTATTTTTTATTGAGAGCGCAGTTAATTCAAAAGTTGTTGAGCCAAAACCAATTGTACAATTTCAGCAAATATTTCGTTTTCGTTTTCGTACTTCGCAGTTTCTACAATATTCAGCAGCAAAACCCGTCCATCCACTTGTACTCGCCATCTCAACACAATACACGACCAATTCACACGATTTTTCCCTTCACAATTTGAGTGTGTGTGTGTGTTTCCCTTCTCCCTTCCGGCAATTTACGCGCTAGTAACGATTGCATTGCAATTGCTTGACCCACATGTCATAAACAATAAAATATATTAAAATATATACGCGGCATATGGGGAGAAAGGACCCATTTAAAACAGGACAACAAGCGAACACAATGGACACAATGCACCACAAGGGGGCGCTGCCTGAAAATTTAAACAAATTTTTGCACATTTCCTGCTGCCCATTGTGATTGCTGTTGTTGTTGCTGCTGCTCCTGTGTTGTTCATATCGTCGTTGCTGTATTTCGTATTGCGTTGTGTGCTGCACTTGCAGCTTGACACAGTTCTCTACCACACCCATTTATTTGCAATGTCAACGAGAGTGGCAAGAAAAAAACAAGCCAGATGTCTGAAATCGAGTGAACTCAACGTTTAAGCACCCGGTACAGTTCGTAGACAATGAATACAGATAAGAAAAATATTTATGTTGCATATACATGAGGAAAATCTTAATAACATTCAACGAGAAAGTACAGACTTTTCACTTGTTAGGATAACTTCAACTTTCTGGCAGTAGACACTCCACATTTTCTTTTGGTATTTATATATAACATTGGTATTTTTTTCGTATAATTCTTTTGGTATTTGTATGTAACATTTTTATTAATGTTATTAGTATATTTAATCTTCATTGGTATAATTCTTTTGGTATTTATATATAACATTTTTATTAATGTTATTAGTATATTTAATCTTCTTTGTTATATATATATATTTTTTTTTGGTTTTTATATATGACATGGTTATATACATATATACATAACATTTTATTTTATTGGCATTAGTATATTTTATGTACTTTTGTGTAATTCTTTTAGTATTTAATCATAACATTTTGGTTTGGTTCTTTGGTATAATTCTTTTGGTATTTATACATAACATTTCAATTATAACCATTATTATATTTAGTCTTCTTTTGTATAATTCTAACATTATAACATTTTGATTATTGTCATTGGTATATTCATTCTTCCTTGGTATAATTTTATATAATATTTCTATTTGTATAACATATTTAATTGGTTTTGATTCATTTGAAATGGTACTTGGCTTTAATTTTTTTGTTACTTTTAGAAAATTTTAATTATTTAATTTTTGAAATAGTTTTTGAATAAAATTCTTTTTTGCTCTGCACTTTGTATTAATTTTATTTTTATTACTTTCGTCACTTTATTTAGTTTTAAAATCGTCTTAATGAATTGGTTTTTTTTTATATTTTTATAATATTTATAATTATTATTTATTGTTATTATTAATTATTATTTTATTTAATATTCATTTTTATTTTTTCTAATTTCATTATGTATTATTTTATTTTCGTCACTTTATTAAGAGTTAAAAGTGTCTAAATGAGTAGGAAATTTTTATATTTTGTTTGTTTTTATAAGTTTATAATTATAATTTAAATTATATTTTCATTTTTTTTAATTATTTGTTCAACTTTTTGCTTGTGTTGTTACCATAAATTATACATTTATCTGCCTTTGGGGACCAGGTATATAAAACATGCACTCGAAAGCGACCAAAATATCTTTTGCTCGCTCTCTTTGCATCTCAATTTGTTAGAGATACTTCTCTGCAGGCATAAAGGCGTAGTCTTCTTCTCGGTTAATGTATGCAATTGCATAACTTTATTATGCCCTTGGTACCCATGTGCAGGGTATTAAAAATGCCCATGTTGCAGGCTGCAAGCTGCTGCTCGTTCGTGCCACTGCTAATGGCCACTGCATGCTGCAGCCTATGAAATTTACATGTAATTTTGACTGGCAAGCCGAAGATGTGGAAGCAAAACAGCAAAAGATGAATAGAGGCGTTTCAGTTGTTCGTGTATTCATTAGGCAGGCGAAACCAAATTCAACATTTTCTTGTAGCAGCGATGACCTTGTTGTTGTTGTTGTTGCAAGTAGACCTTGAACCGAACAAGTGAGAGCAAGAGAGAAAGAGCGAGAGTCTGTGGCTAATTCAACAGCGACCATGACAACGCCCCTTCGCTGTCATTGCAATTTTCGGTGACAATTTCTGTGGCTAATTAGCAATGGGCAATGGGCCAATGTCAGAGCTCTGGGAATGACAATGGGCATATTAAATGGCAGTTGAAATGCTTAAACGGAAATGCCAAATGACAATTGGGATTGAGACGATTTTAAATTAATTTCAGAGTGATCTAATTAAAGCGAAAGTTTTTTTTTTTGCTGGCTGGGATGTGCTGCATTTTATTGGGATTTAATTTCCGTTGTTGCAGCCTTCAAGGTACCACACATCCAGATACACTCTTCAATGCTTGTGCAACCGCAAGGCGTGTGTGAAAATTGAAATGTCACCCATACAAGCGGCTCCACACATCTCACACTCTCTCTGCCTCTGCCTCTGTACTTCTCTCTCAATCTCATGCATGCCATGTCGTGGTTCGCTTTTGCTGCTTGTCTGCCGTTGACAGTCATTGACAGCAGCAGCAGCAGCGACGAGAACGAGAGCGAGGACGATTTTAAGAGGTCGCTGTAAGGGGTGTAAAAGAGGGGTGCAAGGGAGTTTTTGGGTGTTTTTTTCGGTGTGGATGCCACATTGCAGGCAGGCAATGTTGCATGCCGAGCTGCACTTAATGCTGACTCAACGCTATATAAGTTCTTATTTGCCAGGCGACTTGGCATCTCTTGACTTTGCCCTGTTTCGATACTTTCGCTTCGCAGCGCAACTCGTGCAACTTAATTTGCACTCTACATCGGCCATAGCAGGCAAAGATAAGGCTTTGAAATCAGGTTTTGCATAGTTGGACTTGAGTTACAAAAAGTGTTGCCTACTTTTCGGCAGCAGCTATATTTTAAAATTTAGAATGTAATTAGACCGCAATCAGAATTGTAAAATATACATTTTATTTGTTACTCTCATTTTATAATATTCAGTTCACTTTTTAGGCATATTTTTCTATTTTTATTTTTTTTACATTTAATTGACTTTCTTTTCTATCATTTTGTAGCGTGTTTTGACTAGACTTCTCAGTTGCATTTGAGTTATGAAAAATGTTGCCTACTTTTCGGCAGCAGCAATATTTTAAAATTTATAATGTAATTAGACCACTATTAAATTTGCTACTATTAATATATAATATGTCTATTTTTTATGAATATTTTTCTATTTTTATTTTATTTACATTTAATTGACTTTATTTTCTATCATTTTGTAGCGTGTTTTGACTGTTGGATTTGAGTTAAAAAAAGTGTTGCCTACTTTTCCGCAGCAGCCATATTTTGAAATTTAGAATGTAATGCCATATTTACATTTTAGTTGCTACTCTCAATTTATAATATTCAGTTCACTTTTTCTGTATATTTTTCTATTTTTATTTTATTTACATTTAATTTACTTTGTTTTCTATAATTTTGTAGCGTGTTGAAACATTCGTTTCGATCTCACTTACGACAATAGTTTTTTATACATTCTTTTTATAGCCAACTACAAGCTGTCGCCTGACTTTTTACCCCACAGACAGTGGCCAACAATTTCCCCGTCCGTTTTGCCCGCAACATCTTTAGCTGCTTTTTAGCACAAATCCTTTTTTGTAGTTTAAAACGTTTTCGACAGGATTTAGTTGCATGACTTTTTGCTTTTAACATTTTTGCTGTTGCGCTCTTGCAAACATTTCTAGTGTGGTGGTCAGTTCCCTACTTCGTCCCTAGCCCCTTTCCTCTGGACTGGACTCTGACTGGCCTGAAGCTGTGCTGATCCTGTTTCTGTACCCGACACGTAGCTGCATGGCCAAACGTGCGCGGCATTTCCAAATACAAATACATGGCCGCATTTTGTAGTTGCCACCCACTTACTTAACTATACACCCTTTGGGCCATAAGCTGCCGCCCCCGCCCACCGCTCTCTCTTTCACCCGTTCTTAACCCCATCAGCTTGGCTGGATTTTCTGCTGTTCCGTTGCAGTCTCAATAAATTGTGTTGTCGGTTTTATTTGTTGACCACTTTTGCGATCGAATCTTAAATTCGATATATAATTCGCTCTTACGACTTGTGTTTTTGGCCATTTTGTGTTGGCAATCTCGTGCACTTCTGTGTGTGTGTGTTGGAAGAAAATCAGTTATTATGGGGTGCCTTAATTGTTGCACTGTGTTGACACTGTTGAGCCAGAGCCAAGTAAACCATTTAAAGCCCAATTGTCGTGACTAGGGGAAACCGTTGTGTGTTGTTGCAGATACGAACTGCCAACTGACAACTGGTAACTAGCGACTGCCGACATTTGCCTCTCTCACATTGTTTGCGGTACAACTTTTTGCCCAGCTTTGTTAATTCGGTCAATATTTGCGGACGCACGAAATAAAAATGAAAACTCAGCGCAAAACTTTTCGCAGCGCTGTCGCTGCGACGCCAGCTAAAGCAAAATAATGAAAAAATCTATTTAACCCCTTAATGGTTGTTGGCCCAAACTTATTCCCTTCTCTTTTTTCTCTCTCTCGCTCTCTTTCCTTTATATTGCATGCCATACGATGTGGTCTGTAGTTTGTTTTGCTTTTTGGATTGTGCAGAGAGCAGGAAGCAGGAAACTTTAGAGCTGTGTTTGCAAAGGCTGCCCACTTTAGCAATATATATATATATACGATATAAATACATATATATTCCATATATATACTCTATATACGATGTGTACACATGAGCAACAGTTGTGACAGCTGTCAAATGGTTGCATGTGTTCACTTTTGCTGTGGTGCGTCTTTAATTTGTTCATAGCTGATATGACCATAGAAAAAGTGTGTTGTGAAAGTTGAGAACAGCCAACACGTTATCTTATATATAATTATATGCCATAAACAACTATGTTAATTGCTGCAAAATTCCATCAAAAAAACTATTTCTATTAAATGAGTGCTTATGAAAGAAGTAAAAGTTGAAAACATTTAATAACTCTTAAAACGTTGACTTTGCAATTTTTTATATACATTTTTATACCCGCTACTCAAAGGGTAGAAGGGTATTATAAATTTGGAAATTTAGATCTGATCAAATAAATAATGCAGAAGTTGTTTATGGAAAAAAACGCCTTCTGCAATAGCTTCTTTGGCTGACAATCTAGTACGTTTAGTACTCCTTGGTATATTTTGATTATAATACTATATAAATATACCAAATATATCCTTCGGTATATTTTTGTATTTTTGCCGTACACTCAAAATAACGTTCGATGTATTCTAGTATTTTGATATATCGTTTAGCACAATGTAGTATTTTCCAAATACTAAAATATACCGCTGGCTATAAAAAATACCGTATTAATGTGGTTTATTTTTAGTATACCGGCCTGTTTTTTTTCTTATTGAAAACAAATCGATTTACCAAATATGGACTTCGGTATATTTTAGTATTTGGGTAATATTGGGTATATTTTAAGAATAGTACCGCCTATTTTGCTCTTAAATTAAAAATAAGTAGCGAGTATCTCACAGTCGAGCACACTCGACTGTAGCTTGCCTACTTGTTAGTTTTACTTTGAATCGCAATACGCAAATCAGAATTTTTTTGTGTGATCTATTTTCAGCTATTTAATTAAATTTCCACAAAATATTACAAACGTTTTGTTACTTATTAATTTCCTTTTTTTGTGTATAAATACTATTAATTTAAGAGGCTGTTTGAAGTGTTTCACTCTTAGCTCTAATTACAAGTCCGGCTATTTGCACAACTTACCTGTTAAGTATTCAGTTTGGGAGCCACGCTCACGCTCCAGTTCTTCAGCTCAACTCAGTTCACAGATCAAGTTGGTTCAGTTCAGTCGAAAACTGGCAAAAACTGAAAGCAGAGAGCAAAAGTTTCGTCTTAATTTTTTTTTTTTTTTTGGTTGCTGTTGTACGTGTTGTTGTTTTATTTTTTTTCGGCGTTAGTTAAATTTGTTTGCAAATTATTTGCTTTGCTGTTTGTTGCTTTTGTTGTTTAGCTGTTGCGTGCAAAGAGCCTTAAGTTAATTAGCCTGAGTTAAGCTTCAGAGTTTGCAGAACGTTCAGGAATTTCATAGTTGAACTTTAGTTTCAACTTTGGGCTAAATACAACACAAAAATCAAGAAGTTTAGTTTTGCAACAATGTTGAGTAAGAACGCATGAATCAATTGCCAAATTCGAATTTTGACTAATAATAAGAAATACACTCAAATTTAAAAACTCTTGTTGAAGACTTTCCGCTACTTTTTGTGTCTTTAACGTGGCAACCGCAACAGCTCGCAGCTGACCATAAATAATCAAATCTTATACACAATCTGCAAACAGATTTTGCGTTTCTAATAAATTTCACTTTGCGAGTAACCACGAAAAAAAGGCAACCAACAAAAAATAATAAATATGCAACAAAAACGAAGATTGGCAATGAGGGCTAAAAAGGCCAAATCTTTTTGCCCAGACAAGAAAATATTAAAATTTATATTTATATCATGGCACACACACAAACACAATATACAATATATATATAGTATATATATATCTATGTAAATCGGTGTAAAGAGGGTTGTTGTTATGTTGGCTTATTGGAAATTGCGTTAGGACAAAACTATACAGAGGCAAAAAAAAAACTAAGAAGAATGAAGGAAAAGCAAACAGCGAAATAGAAGCGACAACAAATTATGGTTCACCGATTTTATAAGCGATTTTTATACCCTGTGCAGGAAAAACTGATGGAGCATGGAATACTGTCAAGTTGTCAAAACTATTTTATTTGCGTTATTCAAGAAAAAAACTGCTGCTTTTTGGGTATCTTAAAGTCAATCAAATGCAGCACAGAACTAGAATTTTTTTTTTGTGTTTGCTACTTTGTGGTTCTTGTGGCTTTTAGCTCTCGTTCTTCTGCATTCGTTGTGGGTTGTCTGTCGCCAAGGACGAGCCTCTTATTTATGCGGTGTGAAAATGCGGTTAGGAGTCAATAACATAATAAAAACGTTGCCTTTGAAGGTCGCACGCATCAGCGAAACAGCTGCTGAGAGATGGCAAAAAACAGAGAAATGCGTAGAGATTGTTGTCTATGCCAAACTTGAAGGTTGATTGTGAAATGCTAGCCTGAAGGCTCGGTAGTCTGTATTTCTGTCTCTTGTCGATCTGTTGGGGCAGAACAATGCGAAAACAAAACTTTCATTGCATAACAATAGGCGCAATGGCGTGCCACAAGCAGCATTTAAATATAAATACCTGCAGCTCGAGCAGAAAAACCACCAGAAAGCTGCCGCTGGCCAAAAAGTGAAAAGTTTTCTGCGTTTTACAGGCAATTTTCCCATCTCCCATTTCGCTCTCTTTCTCTCTATCTCTATCTCTTTCTTTCACAGGCATTCCGTTGTACCTAGCTCATTCTCTATTCATTTATCTCCGTCCTGCTCACTGCCACTGCTGTTGAGTGTGGCTCGTGGTCGTTGGCACGTGAAAGAAAAAGTGCAGGTGGCTTTTGCTGGATTCGCGTGGCCAACAGAATAAATAAACTTCAACTTTTTGCTGGCCACAACAAACACAAGCAACAGCAACAGCAGCACCAACAAATTTCCAGGGGAAAAAAATCTAAAAATGTAACAATAACAAATGAGAAACAGAAATGGGCACAAAAATTGAAAAAAAAAAATGAAAAAACAGAAGAGAAGCGTAAAAAAGTTTTATTTATTATTTTGGTTACAAGCAGAGCGTGAAAAATTTGTTAAGCTTTAAAATGTTGTTGTTGTGTTATCCTCCCGGCGATTTCTCTGCAGCTTTCGCTCTCCCTTTTTCATTGTTTCACTTGCTTCTTTTTTTGGTTGGCTGTTTGTCGGTGTTAAGGTGGCAAATAATTGCGAACAAATACAAACAAGCTGCAGCAACAGTATGAGCAGATGCTGAGAAATTAGGTTGAGAGTTGGCTAAAGCTGATAATGCGAAAAAAACCTGAGAAAAATGTGGGTCAAGAGTGGACAATGGTGAAAGCTATGATATAAGAATATTGTACACATAGATTTATGGTGCTTATTAAACTTTTCTGAATGCTAAAAACGACAGTAGGCAAAAATATATTTCACGAAAATTCGAATTCCAATTTAATTTAAAGCCTCGTTTGCTGTCTTGCAATGCAGTTTGTCCAATAAATCTATTTGCAAATACTTTCACGCCATTTAACAATTCAGTCTTTACTGAATTTACTTTACGACTATGCGTAACTACTTCATTCTGTGTGTCCTTTTCATTTGCCCTCAGATACATCTTTAGAGCTCTGCTCTTTCTATTTCCAGAGTTATGTGCTCATCAATTACTATCTATTTTTGGGTTCCCTACTTCCACGACTCCCTCCAACTGGTTTTGGCTTTTGCAATCTATGTTACTTACTTATATAACCACTTGGCTTTCATTAGAGTTTTACCTGCCACCTGCCGCTTTCCACCGTATTGCGCACAGCAATTGCTGTGCCACAAAATAATTGCCTATTTTTCCGAGGGCGCTGAAAACTTCATTTGAATGCAAGGATTTCCCCGTGGGAGCGCACAAATTTTGTTGCCCCCTCTCTCTCTCTCTCTCTGTCATTTTTTTTGTGTGTAAAATTATACAAATTAATTTGGGAGCGACAATTGTGGAGTTTTTGCTAAAAGGGGCGCCATCACGTTTCCGTTTCCGGATTCCCTTTGCCCTTTGCTTTTGTCTGGGCACCTCCATCACATCTAATGCTGGGCTGTGCCCATTTCGCGGGCATCGCATTAATTATGCTCAAGTGTCCGCTGGGAATGTGGCCAACACTTGTTATGTAATGACTTTTGTTGGCCTGGGAACAGAGCGGAGCGGGCCGGGGGCGGAGGAGGCGGAGGCGTGGCATTCTGTCATCAGCGTCGCGTTGAGATGGACAAGTTTTTGATTTGATTCTGCCAACTGTTGGCGGCCAACAGGGAATTTGTGTGCAGCAGTTTAAAGCGACACGGCAAAAAAAGAGAGAGAGAGAGCGACAACGAGAGCGAGAGAGACAGAAAACAGAACTGTGTGCAGCGGTGAAAGCCTTTCGCTAAATAAAACTAAGCGTTGGCAACGCTCGGTACAAATTTATCGGCCCGCCAGCTGCAAGGCAATATATCACAGATTTATGTCAGCATCATGAAAATAGCGCACACACAGATACAAAACTATACACAACAAACACACACACTCACACACTCTGCCACTTTTTTCCCATATATGAACACGCACACAGTTTGCAGGCCAAAAGACTGTGGAGCAAACTATAAAAACATAGTGAAAGTAAATAAAGCAACGAGTAGCAAAAGAAATACACAAAAAAAAAAAGACTACAGCGAAAATAGCGAAATCGAGCCAAAAGCGGAAAACGAAAATGTTAAAGCTTTGAGAATCAGAGAAAACGCTAAAAACAATACAAATAGAAACTCGTGAGCATTCGCTAAGGATATTCTATGTCCTAGATTGTATGTTATGTGTGTGTGTTTTTGGTTGCGTATGTTGGCTGAGCTTTTGGTAAATGGTAAACAAATTGTATTCCTTATCAGACATTGTACATTGGCGTTACCGAAATAAACAAGCATCAAATAAAGTCAACACACTCAGTTTTCTTGTAATATTTTTAAGTATTTGAACAGTAGATTAGTTGAAAGAAAAACTATCAAGAACTGACTGAGAAGTCAGTGTAAAGTTTAAAGAATATAGATTCTCAATGTTGAATTGAATATTTTCTGTTTGCATTATATTTCTCTTTTGAAGTTTAAAGTAAACTATAAACAAAATAATATGGATTTTTTATTTAAATTGTTATTGACACTTATTTAATATTGTACACACACAATTAAAGTATTTCAACAGAAGATTAATTGAATGAAAATTTATGAAAAATTACCTGAGAAGTCAATAAAGATGTTGACAATAAAATATCGACATAAATTTAATTTTGTATGCATTCAATGTTTACTGTTTTCATTATAAAGTATCATTGAAATAAAATAAAGTCAATATAGTGTCTTTCTTAGTATTATTTTGAAATATTTGATTATATTAGTAGCAAGATAAACTATAAAGAAAATTTAAAGTAAGATAAATATATAAATCTATAGTTTTTATTAAAAATATATAAACAAATTAATTGTTGAAATAATTGAGTAGTTTCTGATTTTAATATAAAATACTATTGAAATAAATTGAAGAAAATAATGTAAACCCAAGATATATATTTAAAAAATTTGAGCACGCGTTTAGTTGAAAGAAAACCTATAAAAAATGAAAGAACACGAAAAATATAAAACTATAGATTTTTATTATAGACTATTATTTAAATTAATTTAATGTGGAATTAATTGAATATTTTCTGTTTTAATTATAAAATATGATCGAAATTTATTGAATATAATAAAGTTGACACTGCGACATTACAAATTCCATTTGAAAGAAATTCTATGAAGATTTGACTGATAAGTAAATAACATACAAGTTTATTTTTATTATATAAAATTATGTGATTTAGTATTTAAAGTTTAAAATAGTAGGTTGAATAAAGGAAAATCTATAAATTTAAAACAGAAAACAATAAAAATTCATTATAAAGTTGCTTCGAAATAAATTGAATATTTTCTGTTGAGTATTTAATTTTGGTTTTATTTATTGTCGGGTTTCTGTATAAAGTATTATCAAAACAAATTTAATATTTTTTGCATATATTCTAAATCGTATTTAATGCTAGATTGCAATTGTCTCTTTGCATGACATCAAATTGAATGTGCAGCAACTGCTGTCAATCATTCTTCAATCATCCCTGCACTTGATTCAAACTCAGGTTCTTTTGGTTCCGTGGGGCATTAATTTGTGCAAATGACAAAAGCATGTTGCAAATGGAAAGGCTGTCTGTCAAAATGCATGCAAGTGAGTGAGTTGAGAGTCATTTTGTGCAAATGTTTGGTTTTTCTGTCCTCTTGTTTGGTCATTCACCTGACACCTTGGTTAATAATGATCCTGCATAATTGCCGAGTAAAGTAAGTAAAGAGAGTGGGGCGATACTGAAACTGTTTGCAATTTTAACGCCTGCACTTGACACTTGAAGCACAACAATAAATTTGAAGACAGTCTGTAGTGAAAGCAGTCACACACACACACACACACATAGAGAGAGTGAGTGAGTTTTTGGGTGGAGAACGAATGAAAACTATGCGCTAGTGATTTATGTGCTCAAAGTTATAGAGAAGTGCACAAAACCCTGAAACCCCAAAAGATGGCTATGCAAAACTTCAAAAACAACTGTCGAGGCGCAGTTACAGCAATCGTAGAGGGTTAAGAGATCTGCGAGGGGAACTTGACGGAGGGTCGCGCAGGTCGAGTCGAGCATTGGCAAAGCCGCAGCAACATTGCGGGCAATAAAAAATTGTCGCAGGCCAGGAGACAAGGATAAAGCGATGCCATAGAGGGCGCCGCACATATAGTATATACTATATATAGTCGTATTCGTATTCGTATTCGTATTCGTATGTAGAAAGCCACATGTGCTGTAAACCAATTGAAAGTGCCGTAAATTGGGTCAGACAGCCACAGCGAGCTGAGGTCTGAAATCAAAGACAACTGCAGCGAAAAGAAACAAACTGAGAAAGTTCAAACTAAGGCTGCTCCTTCTGCTGATGAATGCCCAGATATCTTAAATTCGAGTTCTCAATACACCGAATGAGATTGCTACAGACATGAGAAACTGTGCGGTTAGTTGCGGGGAATTGCGACCCACGCGGCTTTTGTGGCACAACAAATATCTGAAGCGTGGCAGGCATCGAGTGGTTGCCTACAAATTGTGTTAGCGTCGTGGCAAGGTGAATGGAATGAACAAGTGTTGCAAGCATCGAGCTGCATGCCATCTATTTATCAATTTGCAATTGCACAAAACTTACACGCGCGCAGACAAAAGAGAAATCACATGAAATTACATTTTATTGATAGCAAAACGAAAGTAAAGCCAGACAGAAAAAAACAACGAAAGACGACGCTCAGATAAAAGCCTCACTAAATTACTAAGCGCACACGTGTGAGGCTGCTGAGTTGCATGCACAAGCTTTTACTTTTATTTCTTGTTTTTTTTGGCCATCGCTAAACTTTACGTTGAGGCAGCAAAGTTTTTAGCTGAAATTACTTTCAATTCTAAACTTGGGCAAAGTCGTTGAAAACTTGGCTACTGCAGTAGATGCAACGTTGCCCCGTTGCCCCGTTTGCCGAAAATAAATGTGCTGTGAAAGTCAATCAAGTGTTGCAATTTGGCGAATACTGCAGCATCGACTTCACTTTTTTGGGAGTTATCCATTGAGGTCGTAAGTGGCAGCATCTGCATGCGGTATGCGGCATAAGAAACGAAGCGGCAACATTGCAATTGACAGGTAACAAGCGCGCAAGCAGAAGCTGACCGAATTAATCGCCAAGAGAATTGAGATTTTTGAGAAAGACTTTTCTGGCATCTTTTTGCATGGCTAATTGAACCATGCGATGGCTGCTAACAAAGCATATTTTTGCATATTTCAATTAAACTTAAATTGACAAAGACAATTATGAAATTTCGTAGAATTAATAACAAGTAAGAAAGCTACACTCGAGTGTGCTTAATTGTGAAATACTCGCTACCCTTTTTGAATAAAAACTAAATAGGGTGATATTATTCTTAAAATATACCAAATGAATATAATGACGGCTATATTTGGTATAAGAAAGCTACACTTGAGTGTGCTAGACTGCGAGATATCAGCTACCCTTTTTGAATAAAAGGAAAACAGTTTGGTATTATTCTTAAAATATACCAAATTAATATACTGATGGCTATATGTGGTATAAGAAAGCTACACTCGAGTGTGAGATTCCCGCTACACATTTTGAATAAAAGGAAAACAGTTTTGTATTATTGTTAAAATATACCAAATTAATATACCTAAGGTTCTATTTGGTATAAGAAAGCTACCCTTGTTGTTGTATTATTCTTAAAAAATACCAAATTAATATACCGATGGCTATATTTGGTATAAGAAAGATACCTTCGAATGGGCTCGACTGCGACATATTCGCTTCACATTTTGAATAAAAGCAAAACAGTTTGGTATTATTCCTAAAATATACCTAAGGTTCAATTTGGTATAAGAAAGCTACGCTCGAGTGTGCTCGACTGCGAGATACCTGCTACCCATTCTGAATAAAAGCCGAACAGGTCGGTATTATTCTTGAAATATACGATATTAATATACAGAAGGCTACATTTGCTACATTTTTATATTAATACATTCTAAATATACCAAGAAATACGAAATATACCAGATAATCAGTCAAAATAAGTATTATATTACCCCATTACTGTAGGCTTTTTTAGCCCCACAAAAGTATTTTACTTCTACAATTTGTATCTGATCGCAACAAAATATACATTAATATAAGATCCATTATTGTTTTTGTTCATCTGAAAAGTTTTCTTTGAATGTGAAAGTGCTAAAGAAACGCAAACACTTTGGTAAGCTTTTTCTTTTATGTGAGCTATGCATCGCTATCTATGGGCATGCCGATACAATTCGTTTCCTAAACCGCTTTGCTTGGATTTTGGGGTATTTCTTTGTGTGTTTGTGTGTGTGTATGTGTGTGTGTTGCTTCTGCCCACATTCGGCATTCAATTATAAATCAAGCATAAACCATAATTGAAAGATCAAACGCACAAAACTGGAACATGTATTTGAGCCAAGCTCATCTGTGTGAGTGTGTGTGAGTTTGCATGTGTGTGTGTGTGGGTATATCTGCTGCGCATTTGTCGCAGCTTTCAGTCTGTGGATGATAAAAATACATATACACACACACAGACATTGCGAGAGAGGAGGACAGACGAAGGCGTAAGCGAAAAATGTTGTGTGCGTTAATAAATTACAACAATAATGACGCCAAACATGATAACAACATGCCTGATAGATGGAGTGATGGTGGTGGTGATGGTGGTGGTGATGGTGGAGACGGAGAGAAGAGGGGAGAGGAAGCGAGCATAATGCGACTGTGATTCTTGATACAGAGAATGGAAATACAAAGTGGGTGGATGGGGCTCAGCGATTGTTATTGATCATCGCAATATTTTGGGCATTAAGCAGGCGCAAGTCAAGCCAAACATATGCAGCCAGCAGCAGCCTGGCGAGGGGAGGAAGGGTGGAAGGGGGGTTGTGTTATGGCCAGTACTCTGTGTGTGGGGCTTTTATCCATTTGACTTGTTTGCGCAGACAAGGCAAAAAGGATAACATTGTCCTGTGGCTACATGCCAGGCATTGAGGCAGCCATTCAAAGTGCTGAAAGTCTAAGCCATTAAAGCATATTAGTTTTTGCCTCGTTGTTGTGTGTCTCCACTCACAATGCGTGTGTGTGTTTGTGTCCTGTCTGTGTGCGTGTGTGTATTTTTATTTATTTCGGTACGTTTTTGTTTACGCTCGAATGAACAATAAAAGTTTTAAAGGATTGACGTGCTTTTTGTTGCTATCGTTCTTGTTCTTGTCGTTTCTGCTCTGTTGTCCACCATTTTGTATTTCGTATTTTGTATTTTGCATTGCCGCGATTGTTGGGGATTTTATTTTACGATGCCAATAAGCATGCAACAGTTTTTGCCAAAAGCTGCGGTGACATTGCGTATACGCAATATTGTGCTTATTTATTTGTGCAAATTGAAAACTGTGTATTTCCATTGAAGTAAGTCAATTCTGTGTTCTTTATCGGAATATATATGCACTATATAAAAAAAGTGCTACAAGCTTGACAAGGAAAGCAATTATATAACCATGTATGTTGAGCAATTATGCAGGGATAACTTTATTGACTCAGTGCTTGAATTCCATCGTTAAATGCCAAGAACGAACATAAAACGTAGCCAAAACTATCACCTAATTTAATTTGTGTTATCTTTATTTACTTCAAGTCGTTAAACTTGTAATTATAATTATGTGCGAGTGATTTGCAGCCTGCAACTCATAGTTATCTGTGCAATTAATTCACATTACGCATACGCAGCATTAGCCATTAGGTAATTAGCCAAAGCCAACACAATATTATTCTGTACATTTCGTAGTCAATGAGTCTTAATTAACTAATTTATATTTATGTTTACGTTTTACTTTCCCACAGATTTTCGTAGATTATTCAAATAATTAATTATTTGAAAGAGAGTTCTTGTATTTAAATGCGAGATTTAAACTAAAATTATGCACTTTAAATTCACCGGAATTTTCCTTCACACTTCGCCACTCCTTCCACAAGGAAGGGACCACCAAGTAGGGAGTTGTTCCATTGAAGCTTTTCAACTCGGGTCGATCCCCTTTTTTGACTCCCATCGTCTATCCCACGGCGCTAGTTATGCAAACAACTCGACAATGGTAAACACAAAAACACAAAAAACAGCATTCAATGCAATTTATTTTCGTAATAAAAATGCATTTTTATTACAAAATCATAGCTACGAAAAGCCCGGAGCACGTATACACAGCATTCATTATGCACAGAGGCTTATATAATTGTATTCTATACAAAAAACGTACACATAGAACGATACTAGCTTAATACCCTTCGTAAATATGAATTCAAATTTAAATGAACAGGTGCATGCAAAGGTATTTTAGTTTAAAAAACTAAAACAAAATATGTGAAAAATAAAATAAAATTTAATTCCAAGCTCAAAACACATAAATTTGTAAATTGTTATACTGTCGAAATATTTAGAGTATCTGATAGTCTTTTCGTTATCGACTATTTATTTATTGTACATTTTGTGTGTTTCAATTTGGTCAGCTCAAAATATTTATTAAGCTATTTACCAACCAGAGGGAGATTTTGTTATTTTTTTCCCCCCCGGTTTTTTTTTTAATTTTTCATTTTTTATTTCGTGTTTGTTATTTTAATGTGAGCGTGTGCAGCTGCACCTGCACTTCACGCGGAGAATTTATGTGTTTAATATTGAGAGAGAGAGAGATAGAGACACGCCAATAAATACGATAAACTGGCCCGCAGGTTACAAACAAATCCCAGCAGTGGCAGCAAACAAAATCGAAACCCATTACAAAATGTTTCGTTCTCAACGTTTTCGGGCCACTTTATCAGCTGTAGGCGCACGCTTTTAATCCAATGGCCCATAATAATTTGTGTAAATTTATTTGCCAGTGCTTAGTAAACGATGCCGCGCGACACACATGACACACACGCCATGCCGCACATTTGTTCAACAACTCTATAGAAAATCAACATCACGCATACGCCACCGATCCAGTCGAATGGATGGACATTTTGTGCTTGTGGTCACGAGCAGATAGCGTGTAAATAAAATAAATTGCAATAAATAATCTGGCCATGTGCCATAAATCTCAGTTAAATGGACATTTGCATCTTGAAATAGTCGACAGCAAAGCCAAAAAAAAAAAATATAATAAGAAAAACTAGAGATTCGAATGACCAAAGCCCTGGAAATACGAACTCATCTGGTACTTGAAACAAAACAGCAAAATGATAAAATGCCTCGAGACACACACACGACGACCAGCTAAAATGAAATATACTGGCCAAGGTCGTTGCCAGACACTGAATCTGTCAAGCCTACGAGAGAATTCGCATTTAAACGTGCATATATATGGACTATATAAAAGATATAAGAGCCACATATATGTTTATGCTTAGTTTTTCACAAAAGTATCTTATTTCTGTTTATGCTTTGCTTGCGGAGGAGCCTTAAGTATATGATTTAACTGCGGTAAGCTCATTTGGTTTTTATTTTTGGCATTGCTTCTCTACGTTTTGCCAGGTGAAGATGTGTTGACACATATCTTTATCTTCAATCATTGCATTTGAAATGAAATAATTATAATTGAGTGTACCCACTGACTTTGAGAAACGTTTTGCATAAAAGCGAAACAGTTCGGTATTCATTTTAAAATCTATGAAATTAATATACCAGAAACATAGTGAAAATATACCGAGTGCTATATTTGATATATTAATAGTATTTCATTCAAAATAGACAACAAAAAAGAAAAAAACAGTGCGGTGTTTTAAAATATACCAAATTAATATACCACATAAAAACTCAAATATACCAAGTGCTGTATTTTATATATTAATAGTATTCCATTCAAAATATACCATAGACAAAAAAGAAAAAATATACTAAATTAATATACCGCAATAATACTCCAATATACCAATCGCTATATTTTTATATATTAATAGTATTTCATTCAAAATAGACAACAAAAAAGGAAAAAACAGTGCGGTGTTTTAAAATATACCAAATTAATATACCACATAAAAACTCAAATATACCAAGTGCTGTATTTTATATATTAATAGTATTCCATTCAAAATATACCATAGACAAAAAAGGAAAAAAATACTAAATTAATATACCATTCAAAGTAGACAAAAAAGGAAAAAAAACAGTGCGGTATTTTAAAATATACCAAATTAATATATCGCATGAATACTCAAATATACCAAGTGCTATATTTGATATATTAATAGTATTCCATTCAAAATAAACCATAGAAAAAAATATACCAAATTAATATACCGCACTAATACTCAAATATACCAAGGGCTACATTTGATATATTGATATAGTATAACATTCAAAATTTAATTTTTAAATTTATTATTATATACCATTATTATAATTTGGTATAATATGCCATTATTATGATTTGGTGTAATATACCAGATTGTTAGCCAACGAAACTTAGACTTGCAGTAAGTAGACGTTTTTGCCCATACAAAAGTATTTCTTCTATATATCAATTTTTTTTTTGTACGCGATAAAGACTATAGTTTTAATAGCACAAAGTTATAATACCCTTTAACCTCTGGGTATCGGGTATAAAAAGCGAAAGCTATATTGGCAACAAAATCACAACTCAATCTTTTGCCACATAGTTTCAAATGTTAATCTTTGTGTGCGTATCTAAACTAAAAATCAATTTGTAAAATGCAAACCTCATAAATGGTGAAAGTATTGCGCAAATAGCAGCAGAAAACTGCAACTAAGCTGAAATTTTAATCTGTTGCTTAGAGAGTAATCTATAACTTGGCTTTTTAAATGCATCTGAGCACGCAAAGCAGCTTCTGGTCTGTGCGCTTCTCTCTTCTCATTTAAATCTCTGTCAGAGTTGTTGAGCAGAAACTATTCCCTCTACCCCCTTCTTCCTCTCTCTGTCTTTCACTTGTCTAGTTCTCTGTCTCCGCCCAAGGGGCAGACTTAAGTACGTGTTGATTATGGCGTGGATTTTGTTCTTGTATGTAGTTGTTGTTGCTGTGATTATTGTTGCTGTTGTTGTTGTTGGTGGTGGTGGTGGTGATTTTGTTGCTAGTGCTACTAGTGTTAATGGCGACAGAAACTACACACAACTGAGCTGAGCTGAACTGAACTGAGCAGAAGCGAGGCAAACTTCTAGACCATTTACCATATTCCACAATATAAGCAAACGTAGTTTTTTATGCAAATATTTAAGAGCATCATCGAAGCAGAGGGCTAAGAGTGCACCAAAGCAGTGCAGTTGCAATAATGCTATGTCTGCAATAGTGTGTGTGTGTGTGTGTGCTAGTGTGTGTGTGTGTTATCTACGGCTGTCTGAAGAGTCCCGGCAGCTGTAAGCCATATGTAGATAGATGTGTTTATGTATGTGCGTGTGCACAACACTCGACGATAAAATCGTCATGTAGTCGTAATGTCTGCATCAAATTGCATTTGCCAAACCCAACCCCCCTCAACATCGTGTATGTACCTCGCCTCTCTCCCGGCCACGCCTCAAGTGCCTTTGGGGGCGGCATATGTGACGTCGTCGTCATCGCCTTTTGCTCTCAACCGTCGTCGCAATGTGTATTTATGCATAGTTTAATGCGGTTCAATGTCTGGTAAGGACATCAAAACACGACACAGGGCAACGACGTACCCGCTGCTAAAGTCATAATCATAATCGTAATCATAATCAAAGTCAGAGTCAGAGTCAGAGTCAACCGAGGGAGTCAAGTGTATGGAATCATAAGAATCATAATCAACAGGCGAACAGCATCAAATCGTTGAATAGATATTTTTCTTACTTTATTATTTTCAAATTGAATTGACATGTCGTTAGTGCGAACGAGCCAAAGAGCCATCGGACAAATCCGATTTTGTTTAAAATATCATCTGGAATTTGCATTCGATTTGCGTTTCTGAGCTGCACTTGATAGCCAAATGCAACTGGAAACTGAAGAACTTAAGCACAGATTAGGAGTGCACAAGGTGTTGGGATTATATAACAACTGCAGAGCAGAGGAAAAAGCTGTGTAGCTATCGAAATATAATATTAAGTTTATTCATCAAATTAAGTCTAAATTAAATTGTTATTAGTGAGATTTTGATATTCATATTTAAGTTATGAAATATGCAAAGCGAATGGAATATTCAAATTACATTTTTCGCATTTCATTACAAAGGACTTCAATTTGAGAATTCAAATATTTTAATAGCATAAATATGATAATCAATTTATTAGCTTTACGAAAAGTCAATATCACATTTCTATGTAATTTTTGTCAGTCTGTTTGTGATTTGAGAGTAAGAGAGAAAGACAGAACAGCTCTTAATTTCAGCAATCAACACAGATGCAAATTGCATCGATGGAATGCTGAGACGATTATATATTATTTTATTTCAATAAACAATAAACAATTTGCTGCAGTAATAACAGGCTATCAATAACAAAAAGTGCTTCACTTTCCAGCAGAAATACACTTACACACACACACACAAGCACATCAACTGCCACTCGATTTAAGTAAGCCAAGGCACATAGCTAAAAACAATTGATTATTGTGTGTCATAAACACTGAACCCAAGGCTCAGAACCGAAACCAGAACCAGGACGAAACACTCTACGCTCGAGTAGAGAAAAGAAGAAAATTTTTGGTGCCACAAACCACACACACACATACACACACACACACACATATACAACTGTCAAATGCAGCGAATAGCTGAGCTACACTCGACCCTGTCTCGAATTGTCCGAAAGCAAATTTAAATGTTAATCAACTGCCGAAAGAAAAAGAAAAAAATATCATTGCATTCGACATGCTCGCAGCTATAGAATACCCTGTATAGTAAGTATAGTAAACAACGTTTAACAAATTAAATTTAAATTACTTTTGTTGGTATACTATTTAACATTTGTCCAATGTTAGGTGTTTAAAACTAATTACTTTCAATATAAGATTTCAATCAGAATAAACGAAAATGTCGCATCCAGAAGTAAGCATTAATATGCCATCGATTATAGGGTATAACAAGATGAAATTGAAGAGAAGGCGAGCATTTCGCATGCATGCACATGAAAATAAATTTGATATGGGTGGCTGATGTGGATGTGGAGACGCGTTTGGCGTCCGCAAATGTAATTGACAGTTCTCCAGTATGAGGCAGAGTGGCATGAGGCATGAAGCTGCCTGCTGGCAGCTCTCTTCCAGCAGCTGCTGCTGGTGCTACTTAGCATAGCCCAAAGGGTTTTCACAACAGATACACAGAAGCGTGGGCAAACGCCAATGAAAACGCTGCAACACAAGCGCAAAATCATTTTTATTAAGAGTACAAAAAAAATATTAAATTATCTTTGTAAAAAATTCGACGGTTTTTTCCTTCTGTGGTACTCATCGCAGTCTTTTCCCTGCCTGGCATTAAAATTATAGTCTTTTTTTGAGGGGCAATTTTCCAGCGAGTGTTTCACTTTTTTCCTATTCGACTGTCAAATGTTTCACTTGGTTGCTTTGCGGAAAATTTCATTTTATCCATTTTTTTTGCGGTTGATTCGTTGCCAGGACAGCAAGTTAAGCGGGAACCCTGGCCAAAGTCATTAATTGAGATATAAAAGCCCAAAAGAGAAACTATATTGCATGAATTGTGTGTGTTGTTATATTTTTATAAGTACTTCAGGTGCAAATTCAAAAAAAAAATATATATTTTAAAACATTCGTAGAGTGAGCAAAACAAATTAAAAATTGCACTTAATGTTGGACAATTTTAGATGAGCTTCGTTCAAAGTGACAAATTTTACATATAGTTTATACTCCGCTCTCTCATCCGGATCTATTTTTTGTCACACTTTTGATTTGATTTGTTATTAAAGGCATCTGCACATAAAGTCGACAAACTTGTCAGGATTCTCACGACCATGAAATAGTCTTCCATAACGTAAAGTTATCAACGCTTTGGTGGTTTTCAATTTATTGAGAGACTTCTCCACGTGATTCTTACCGTCATGACACGATATGCGAGTTACCTCAAGTTTGTCGTTGAACCAGTTTTTCACTCTAACAAAATAAATACTTCACTGCATGGTTAGAATTTTGTGATAGATGTAGATTGCAAGAGCTTTACTCACTTTGAGGACATTTTGCGACAAATATTAAACCGAAAAATTCCGAGAATCGAATTGTTCGATATTCCAACACAATCTGAATGATATGTACAACAAGCTACGACTAAACACTGTTGCAGAGCCTGCTTCAGGCTTGAGAATATACAATTTGAAAAAAATACATTGCTTAAGCTTAAGCTTACACTTTCCTTTTAGCCTAACTCTTCCACTCTTCTACTTTGTAGTCCATGCATGCGCCTCTCTCTGCGCTTCTCATGTACTACACATAAATCTGTGACCGTTCTACGTGATTCTCATAGCTCAGAGACTTGCGCCAGCTGCTGTTGAAATCTCTTGGCTAATTCATTGAATGTTCGCTCATTATTTGCTCTTTAATTGCAACAATTTTCTGATTTGATGGCACTTTCTCTTCCATTGCCGCGTACTTCCATTATCATTTATCTCGTGCGTGTGTGTGTGTGAGTGTGATGTGTGTGTTTGGGTCATAAAAAAATATCATAAAATGTGGCGCAGCATCGCAAGTCATGCACTGCAGCTGCGAGTGTTTCAGTTTTATGCCCGCCATCCTCTCACAACAACAAACAATACCTCCCAGACATCAACTAGCACGTCCCTCTCTGCCTTTCTCCCTCGCCCCTGCCCCTCATTGACTCACGGACGAGCGACAGTCAAATCAATTGGCGGAAAATAAAAAATAAAAGCACAAAGCGAAGAAATGAAAGCAAATACGAGTACAGACACACACACAAACAACACTCTACAAATACAAATAAATCGCAGCATTTCCGCAATGCTCATGTTCTTCAGCTTTTATGATTATTATATAAATCTGCTGGCCGCCCATCCTGACCTGTGGCAACCACCAGTCCATGGCTCCATGCCCCTGAAATGTCATAAAAAAAAAGAACGTGAAGTCAAATAAAAAGCGAGTTCTGGCCGGATTTTGTTGATGATGACGCAAACGGCGCGCTTCATTGGTCGGCCATCAGTGAAAGCTGCGGCAAAATGGATGGCCATATGGATGGACACAGGAACACAGGGACACATGTGGCACATTTCACAAACCGTTTGTCCAGACCCCATCCCGCCTCCAAGTTGTGGTCAATATTCAAATGCTGAATGCTCTCGACCACTGGCCCACTTATTAAGCTATTAAAGCATAATTTTCTGTTTGCCAACTGCAAATCCAAGTGTTGCTTTTGTGTATTGCTGCCCCCCAAACTGCCCGCCCCTTGTCGCAGGGCGTGGCTGAGCCTTATGAATTATGAAAGTTTTGGTTGCGCCAGCCACGCGTGTTGGCCATAAACGCCTGGCTTTATGACCCACAGAGCCACTCAAATTGAAAGTGAAAAGTTGAGTGCAGTGCAGTGCGTGCGAAGAGCGTAGAGCGATGAGAATGGTCGGGAGGGCATGGCCTCATTTGTGGCATACTTTGAGGTAAGCTAAAGTGAAGCAAAGCAAATAATCAGCGAGCATAATCACCTGGCTCAAAAAGAACAAAATAGTTCAAATAAAGAAAATCCGCCTCACTGAGTTCATCTCGTTTTTCCACGGAAAGCTTAAAACATAAACAGAAATTTTGTTTTTCCATTTCCAAGAAATGAAAAAAATTATATACATACATATGTCTGTTTTTAAGCCCTCTGGTATTTCGCAAAAGCATTTTCAATTTGATGTCTGCAATAAGCGCCTTTAGTCAATCTACGCTACAGGCAATTTTCTGATAGCAAAAAAAACTAAATATCTTTTTGTGGATTTAATATTCTGCTTTTGAGAATTTAAAAAATGTATACAATTTTCCACATGTTTAAGCTGTAATTAAAATAGTTACTTCATGCATTCAAGCCTTGCCATGAATATGTATATATGTTTTTCGATCGTCATCATTGCTTTTCTGATTCGCATTCATTGAGAGCATTTTGTATGCCTCTTGCATGCTTAACCCACGTGTAATTCAACTCAATTTCAACTGCCCACGCACTTGCCATGTACTTTGCATCTTAACATTGTGAAATCTCAGTCCAATTACCAACTCCCGCCTCGCACCCCTCCCCCCATAAACCATTGCCAGATGATATACATTCTCATTTTATTTATTCATTTGATGATGACAGCCAAGGGAGAGCAATGCAAATGAATTAAATGTTGCCTTTGCCTGTCATTGTTTTCCGTCTCCGCCTCCGTCTCATTTTGTATTTTTCTTCTTATTTTTGGCAATTAAATTTCATTTCCGAGAAACGCAAAAATCCAAAGGCGTCGAAGAAGCTGTCGAAAATGAAAGCAAAAGCGAGGCGGGCAACAACACAAATGGGCGGGGCACAAAAATAATAATGGCGTTGATTTCATTTCATTTCTCAATCCCAGTCATCATTTGTTCTTCTGTTTCTGCTTCTGTTTCTCTCCTCTCCTCTACTCGACTGCCTTTCGCTTTGTTTGCCTACTTGTTAGCAGTTGCCTCGACATTAACACGTTAAAAAATCGTGCTCTGCTCCTTTGGCATTTTTTGTTTCTTATATTTTTTTTTGTACTATTTCCGCTGCTGCTTAAAGTGAGACATAAAATACGACAGCAAAAAAAAAAAGTAAATAATAATCTACGAGTTTTTTGTCGCCAAACTTTTTTCTTTCTTGTTGTTGTGAATTCCAATTTCCGTTTGCTTTATTATTTGTTTGCGAATGTTTACGGAAATCATTCAGATCATCAGTTCTACTGTAGTTCTAATAAATTGACATCAAATAGCCGAAAGGCTAATGCAGATAAAATATAAAAATAATACGCAAATAAATAAAATATTCATATTACGTGGAATTTATTTCAATTTGTTTGAGCATGAACATTAATTAGAAATTTACAACATCAATCAATATGCGCAAGAGTTTACCCTGTAAGCTGATAGGCAACGAAAAAAAATCTCAATTATTGAAATTCATGTTTTTAAATAATAATTTGTAACTATTTACTTTTTCTTTTAGCTTCATTCAATGAAATCGAGTTTACTTCATTATTTTGTTAACATTGTGTAAGCATTTAAAATGTATATAAACGACATAGTTCACTTTATATCGTGTACTTTATCTTTTCGTATGTGTCTGACCTTTATCATTGGCCCTTATCAACTTCAGATTCAATTAAGCGAACTCATCAAATTATAATTATGTGTAACAGTGAAATTAGCACGTTTCAAGTTCCATTTTTGGGCTAACGAAGAGCACACGTGGCATTGTCAGTGAAATTAGAGATTCACTCACATACACACATATATATACCATATATATATATAACGCATACGCAGCGTTTACGTAGAGGTGGAAAATTTTTGGCCACAGGCCAAACGAATGCCAAATAACAAATACCGAATACCAAATACCAAAACGCAAAACATATTTGAAACCAAAGGCAAGCAAAATATCGTTACAAATACCAGCTCTAATGGTTGCACGTATAGAAATCAATGCGTGACTGACGTTTATGGCAACTTTTTAGAACTCTCTAAATTCCGAAACTTCCTCCAATGGCTGGCAATTGGCCAAAGCCGAAGATGAAAACTTTATTTTGTTCGAACTCCGTTTTTGTTTTTTTTTTTGCTCGCAACAATTTTGTTTTTATATGAGCATGTTATTTAAAGGATACGTTTTTCTAGTGCTGCTGTTTTTTGTTTATTTGCTAGCTGAGTGAAAGAAAAAACAGTAGCAGCAGCGAAACGACAGGTTATAAAATTTGATGTCAATTGAAACGTTCACTGAAAGCATATTTCCTTTATGGCTTTATTTTATTTACGTCTGCGCCTTTGGTTGCAGCTGCGGCAGCAGCAGAGTTGCAGCGTTGGAGTTGCAGTTGCAGAAGCTACTTGTGTGCTACTTGCTGCTGCATTTCCGCATTGCGCACCAAGGACATTATTCATTGTGCCTGGCAACGAGTGCCAGGCTAGCGCTTTGGGACCACTCGAAAGTGCACGAGCAGATAATAATTCTTACATGTCGCAGAGTTGCGACGAGTTCTTGGCCACTCGCTGGCCCTTTTCGCCAGTTTCCTTATCAAGCAACACGCCCAAGCACTTCCTGTGGCTAGACAGCAAAAGTGAGAGAGAGAGAGAGAGAGACAGATAGAGGAGAGGTCTTTACTTGCTAGTCTTGTTATCAACAAACGTTGTCATTGCTCAAGTGTCGTGGCTTGTAGTTTTGCCCCTCTTTTCGTTGTGTTCGCTTTTTGCGTTCTTTTTTTTTCTTGCTTTCTGCCCATCTTTTGTCTTTTGCGCCTTTTGTCTTTCAGTTATGCATGTGCGTTTCCTTTTTGGCTGGCAAAGTCGTCCTAGAGCTTTTATGACGCGCCAACTTGCCGAGCCTGGTCCTCGGTCCTCGGTCCAAGTCATATGAGCCCCCAAGGCATTTGGCAAAGACAACGGGCGTCATAAAGTGGCGCAAAGTTACAGTCAAAAGCTACAACTACTCCTCGTACTCTTCGTACTCATCCTGGTTACATCTTCAGCCTTTAGCACGGCTTCATCTCATCTCAACCAGTTCAGTTTCGAGTCTAATACTTTGATAATCCTTGAATCCTTCGGCTTCGGCTTCGTCTCTAACTCCAACTTGAGCTTCAACTGCACATGTCGAATATAACTTTTGATACGGCAGCGTACTCTCACACTCGTTAGCCTTATCCTCATGGTCTCATCTCAGACTTGGCTCGATGTATATAGATATGGAGACAGCCAGTCAGCTTTGTTACTCGAGCTTTATCGCATGCTTATACAAGTATTAATATATCTCTCTGTCTGCTTGTTTATGTGTATGAGTGTGTGTGTGTGTGCAAATTATATGAGCATGATAATATTGTATAACACTGACTTCTCACACAGCTACAATGACAACAGCACTTCTGTGCCTGCTTCTGCTTCTTCTCCTTCCCCCTTCTCCATCGTTTTTTTCCAGCTTTCTCTGTCATGCAGTTCGCTTTGTCTAGTTTCAATTTCAATTTGATTTCACTTGGATTCTTATTCCATTTTTTTTGTTGCTGCTGCTGCTGCCACAGTGGCATCATTTTGATTTGCTTATTTGTCTGATTTTATTGTCAGCTTTTTTATCTTTCTCCAGTTATTGTATTTGTATGCAATGCATCATTGCATAAGTTTTCAAGTATGCCCCTCAGAATTGAGTCGAAAAGCGCTTTATCAACTTTTTTCTTATATCAACAAAATGTCTTTTAATTGGGGTATACATCCTTTTTAATAAATTGATATGAATTTTGCTTCGTCAAAGATGTTGTCGAGTCGACCAAAATAGTGAAAAATATTGGAAAATCATTTTTAATTTTTTAAAACACATAGAGAAAAAATGTAGATTCAAATCATTGCAAATCTTGATTTAAGATTTCTTCGATCTTTTAAGAAAACATTGCAAAAAGATTATTAGATTAAAAAATGCTTTATCAAGATTTGTATTAACATTTTTTGAGATTAAGAGATTAAAATCTTGAAAAGAAAATTGAGAATCCTTAAATCGAAGTATATGAAAACAAATAAATAATCTAAATTTAAGATTGTTTCATTTAAAATGTTGACTTCTTTGTTCACTTTTAAGATTATAATCTTCCATTTCAAGCATGAGCATTCTTGAATTGTTGTAGAATTTTGATTTTGATTTAAGAGTAAACCGTCTTGATTAAATTTGTATATTTATAATCTTGAATCTTTATCTTTATTCGTATTTTAGCACTTTTTTCTTTTTGTGTGAATATTTCAAAAAACTAAAGCGAGGGGTATGAACATTTCGCTGGCTGTCAGTCAAATGACAACAAACTGAGAGAGCTGTGAAATGGGTGAAAACCGCAGCGGGAAAACAAAACCACAGAAGCTTTTTGTGCAACAGACAAGCAGCTGGGCACCGCTGTCTAATTGCAAATTGATAACAATTTCAAACGCTAATCAGTTATGATGGCGTTAGTTGCTGAAACGCCGAAAGTGGGTAGGGGATGGAAGGAAGGCGGGGGGAGAGCGTCAGGTCGGAAATGCACAATTTGTGTTTCATTTGTTAGATCAACACGCATGTGTGTGGCTGTGTGTGTATGCATTAAGAGCTTATTTGCTTGTTGATTTCCGAGCGATTAAACTATTAAATTTGCAAAATTCTGCAGCACTGAGTGAAGGAGGCAGTTACGTAATCGGTATGAACAGCAACAAGCGACTGCATTTGATGATGTGGACCCCAATTGTGCAAACAAATCGTTGGCTTTGGCCTAGTGCTGGTCATAAATTTAATTGATAATATTGTTGACACGCATAACGACTACCGATGTTAGAGAAGAGAGAGAGACAGGTCACTGGATATCAATATTTGTAAATGAATTTTGCCAGCAAACATGGCTTCAATAAAACCTGTCTGTGACTGACTGCTTGACTGCATGACTGAGTGTCTGAGTGAGTAAGTGAGTGTTTGACAATTAAATATTTGGCCATGGCTTATAAATATTTTATAAGGCCTTCTGTTAAATTTGTATATGCTCGGCTCAGAGAGCTTTGGCTCTCTGTCTCTCCTGTACTTATACATAAATGTATGTTTATTTGAAGAACTCTCCGCTGACTGGCACTCAAATTATGCATAACGCATGAGAGGCGCCACAAGCAGCCAGCTAAGGAGGGGGAGGGTAAAAATCTGGTAAGAGAATACTCATATGTTGTATAACTTTACATAGACAATTATTTAGAAGTGCACAGCCAGAGCCACAGCCACGGAATCCCAGCCAGAAATCTTCTTCTCCATCTGCATGTGTGAGTGCCAAAGACTCGAGCTTAAGTGACACTAACAACTCAGGCGAAGGCAAGCAGCATATGACCAAGAGAGAGGAGAACAAGATGTGTGTGTATGTGTGTGTGTGTGTGTGTGTATATTGAAGCGAAGCACAGTGGTTGAGTGGTGTGGATGATTCAGCAGGTCCAGGATGGAGAAAACGAAACGAAACGAAACGAAACGAGGTTTCCTCTTGCGTGTTATGTTTTGGCTGCTGAGAGCAACTCAATCTAAATGCGGTACAATGACATCTAAAGTGTTTGGGCTGGCATTTTTATCCCCCCACCTCGCCTCCCCCGCACATGTAATACCCTGGGTCTGACATTAGTTCTGCTTTCTTTTAAATGTGTCACGTAATTTCACTGTGCAAGAGACAGAGAGAAAGAGAGCGGTTGGCACTGTCAGACAGCAAGACAAACAACGATTGTATATGGCTGGCATTTAAGTAAAATGTATGTAGAGAGCATTTTGGTTCAACTGCGCGATTCCACCTCAAAATGTGTGTCACTCGACAATTTAAAGATAGTTGCAACAAATGCAACAGTTTCCAGCATCAAATGTTGTGATAAATCGGATAACAGCTTCATAGAAATTGTTGACACAAATAAATTACATAAATATGCCATATTTCTAGATCAAACTACGTCAGCGAATTAATAATCAAATGCGATAAAAACATGCAAATTTTTTTAAATCAAATAAATAAATCGAATCGAAAAAGACAAAAAGACAAACAAAATCCATAAAATGTGATTGCATAAATGGAAAATATGTTGGGTTTTTTTTCTCTTTTTTTTTCATTTACTGCATAATCCAAAAAGCCCTTGAACAAATTGCAGAGCGTTGCATTAAACCACTTCGCATGCAAAAGATACACACATTATCAGACATCATCAGGCAAATGTATCTAAAAGCCTCAATGCGCTATCAATATTAACTCTATTCAAATGCAGTTGCCGTATTGAAGAGCAAAAAAAAAATCGCGCATACGCAGATCCCTCAAATCAGCACTTAACGTTAATTACGATGTATTTTTTCCTGCTGATGTTGGAGTTTAACATGATTTCGCTGTTGTTTCGGTACGGAGGGGAAAAATGCGCACAGATTAATGTGATGCACACATGGGAAGCCTGCGAGAAGCATTTACAACTTTTACCCCTCTCTCTCTCTCTCTCTGGCAATTGATGTCAGCGACAACAACAACAACAACAGTTACAAGTAGGACAAGTGCAGTTGAGTGGCTGCAATTGACATTAACTGTGGCAACTTTTTGCGCTAGCCTCAAATCTACCCGAGCTCTAACTCATTTTAGACATATTTACAAACGAAACTAGAGAGAAAAAAAAACTGAAAAACTGCTGTTACTAAAGTATGCAAATTAGTGCAAAATTAAAAAAAAAAAAAAAGTTAACTAGCAGAAAAGTTTTAGACGGAGGAGTCGAGAGTTGCCTGTTGTTGACTTAATTGTGCACGCATTAAATTGCTTAACTAAATGCCACTTCATTCAGAGCAACAGACCAGCATTTCCCCCACAGCCATCATCCAACAGCGACGCAGTCCTTTCAAAAATTTGCGGCCAAATTTAAACTTTTGCCTTTGGCATGGAATAAGTGTGTGTGAAATTTTCGTGTGCTTTGGATTCTGAGCGCTGTGAGGCGGCAAAGGATTAATTGCTTAACCACAAAATGAATAGACAGCAACCGAGTCTGAGTCTGCCTTTAGAGTGCTTGTTAAAGGTTAAACATTGCTGGTTTTAGTTCTGGTGACATTTTCATAGTCGAATTAGAGATCATAGTGAAAATATCAGGAGGTATGTCATGTATTTTAGAGGTATAAAAATGAAATTAATAAATTATATATTACAAATAAAATAAATATAGTAAAATATAAGTAATAAAATAAATTAAACATACAAAATAATATAAGAATGTACTTTTTAAAACTAGTGTTTATTGATGACTTATTTTTATATATAATAACTTTTATAATTCTCTAAATAAGAATGCACTTTTGAAAACAAATATTATGTTGTGGTTTTTTATGGATGGAAAATAAAAGAAAAATTTTTTACTCAACATATTTTTTTTGTTTTATTTTTCAGTATAATAATTTTTATAATCCTTGAACTATTCTCTTAGAGTATTCCGAAGTCACAATTTTATAATTCTGTAAAAATTTTTCTTTCTTAGTGTAGATAATAATAATTTAAGAATGCACTTAATAAAACAAATATTTGTTGTGTTTTTTTATGGAAAGAAAATAAAAGAAGAATTTTGTACACAACATATTTTTTTTTGTTTTATTTTTAAGTACAAAAATTTATATAATCCTTGAACTATTCTCTTTCTTAGAGTATTCCGAAGTCACACTTTCCCAGAGCACAAAACATTTCTTGCTCTTGCTTTAATTTGCTCAAGTTGTTTGCTATTGTATTACACAACATGCAGAGAGCGTTGCTTCTTGTGTGTTGTTTTGTTTGCTTCCATTTCGTTTTCCATTCTCAAAATTCGTAAATATCCCTTAACTATTTCTGATGTTGTTGTGTGTGCTCAGTAGTTTTAGCATTGTTAGTTTCGTTTCCATTTTACATCAAAATTGCGATGTCTATGTCTGACTGCTGGCTAGGCGTCGGCAACCTCATTCCTTTTTTATGCGTGTCCCCTCCCCGTCTCCCGTCTCTCCCCCTCGTCGTTTCTATACCGTCTCTCATCATTACATTTCATTAAGTTTCAAAGGCAGTCGGGAGTCGGCGTGTTGAGCCTGGCGTCATTTCTGCTGCTGCTGTTGCTGTTGCTGATGCTGCTTTTGTGTTTATTAAACGTTTTCGGGGCGCGTGTTCATTCAATTTGTTTGTTGTTTTTGTTGTCGAGCCAGTTTGCTGCTGTCGCTGTTGCTGTTGCTGTTGCTGTTGTAAATGTTATGTATACATGCCTGCGTCTAAATAAACAACAAACACAACAATATAGCAACAAGGGCAAAACAACACATGAAGTGCTCATGCTGTGCTGACGACTGTTGTTGCCTTTCTCTTCTCTGCTCGTTTACTTTTTTTTTTGCTCTGCCTTTGCCTTTGCTGTTGTCTTCGTGTTCTTGTTGTTGTTGAGAACGCGCTTGGAAAATCATTTTAATTGTTTTGTTTAAATAACAGACACAGAGCTGGCAGGCAAGGCAGGCAAGGCAGAAAACCAGTGCCACAGCGTGTGTCTTGTAGGCGTATACTTAATATGGCTCATACGCCACGTGTGCCAGTATGTACGAGTATGATTGTATGCTGTATCTATCTATGGGTGTACCAAGCGTGTTGTTGTTGTGCACGAATGTAGGCTTCCTTAATTTCTTGGTATATACTGCAAACGTGTCACGTAACAGTTACAATTTAGGGTACGTAAACTATGTCAAGAATCTGAGCATGCCAGTGAATAATTGTCCCAAATAATTATTTGTATTCATTACACAAAATCAGACAATCAAAATAATGCTAAATATACTTGAATAGCATTAACTATAATTAGAGAAAGTGCTTAAGTAAGAAACTTTCAAAAGTTGAGAAATTCTTTAAACCTTTTTTTTCGATTTAATTTAAAGAAAAGCTTGCTCTTTGTTCTGTGTATACTTTAAGAGTCGCCACATTGTCGCATTTACCTATTTAGTAAATTATTATTATACAAGTTGTTTTTGTTTTTGTGCAGCGCGTTGAATTGGAAACTTAAGCCCAAGGCGACGTCAAAGTGAAATAGTAGAAAGTGTTTTTGTGTGTATTTCGGCTTCAAAATGAAATTGTAAAGTGAAATGTGATAATATTTTAAATACATATTATATGGTTGACTGTGTGTGTGTGTGTGTTTTAGCTATAGAAGTCTATGGCTTAACCTTTGACTGGCCAAGGCCAAGTGTAAAAGTTTATCAATTCCCTCAGGCAGACGACGGCAGCAGCAGGACGTTTATTGAAAATGCTTTGTGCAGGACACGTAGCAAAAGCAAAAGGAATAAAACTTTTTTACCACGACGATGTTAGACGTACGTGATCGCACTGAAAAATGGCGTAATTAAAAGCCAAGCAAATATGTTTAATACACATATATATATATATATATATATTTTTAGACCAACTTTTGGCTGGTCGTCTGATATGATAAATCCACTTAATCCAATCCAACAAACAGAATTGAAACGATGCGTGCGTGCGTGCGCACGCAGGAAAATTGCCAAGTTTTAATTGTGAAAGTTTAGCTGAAATTGAGCAAAGGAATGGGAAATGACATCGGAATGGGAATCAAAGATAGGAAGAGGGAGAGAGAGAGAAGATGGAGAAGAAAATGCAGTCCAGGACACGCACTTCCACATTCGCAAGTAAGCTCGTAACTCACAGAGAGAGAGCAGCCAGTGAGAGCTTTCAGCACTCACACAGCAGGTGTGGCAAATTGTGTCTCACATTAAGGGGCAACCAACAACCTACAACCTACAACCTACGCAATGGCAACGTGTTCCTGATCATCGTCCTCGTCCTCGTCTTCGTCCTCTGTCGTCCTGTCGACTCTGGCACTGCTGTCATTCTGCGTTACTTGTCATCAACTTCATGCGTTTTGACATTTTTATTAGTTGAATACTCCTTAGCAGCACGCTCCATTGCTGACGCACTCAGAGAAAGAGAAGGAGAGTGAGAGCTTCAAACTGCCCTGCTTTGGGAGTCTTCAGCTTCGCCCTGGGCTGTGTGACATCTAATAAGTGTTTACTACCCAATGAGGATGCCTTTTTCCAGTGCTTTAAAACATCATGGGGAGTGCGCGCGTGTGTTTGCCTGTTATAATTTGCTGCCCTGCTGGATACTAGATGCTCGAAGCTGGTCCCCACTTATATAGAAGACGCCTCGCATATTCCCAGTTTCCCAGTCGATAAAGAATGAACAAATTGTGCGCGATTCACTTTTTTACACTTTCAGCGTTAACTTTGTTTTTATTTTCCCTTCGTAACGAAATTGTTTAAGCTTAAAATAAATTTACGGGCTGACAAAAAACATTAGTAAATTAATATTAAAAAACATAAACTGACACATGCATTATATAAATGGATGAATTTATATTAATATGCTACGAATGTCTTATTACGAATGCTACTCCTAATTAGCTTTCATCAACGCTATGCAATGCTTCAAAAAATTAATGTTTATTTGTTTAAATGACATGTTAAATAAATACTCATATTTTATATTGGCTTCCTGTTTTTAATTTATGCATCAAAATTGCTTTAATTGCTCAAAACAAAATAATTCCAAAGAATAACAAAAACATTGAATAAGAACGACAGCTGCAAAACAAGAAACACAAAAATAAACAGAAAATTCGTGGAATATGAAAAACATTTCCATCATTTGTACTAAGAATAATTTTTCATTTCTCTTTGCAGTGCAACGAAATACCTATTTTAATTTGCACGAAAGTGAAGTTTCTGTTTAAGAATGCTATTGTTAAAAACTTAAGAGAAACTACAAAATAAATAAATAAAAATTGTTTGCTTATCAGTAAACAAAGATTTTTAATATATTTTTAAAAGTTAAATAAGCTTTGATTTATTAGTTTATTTATTATTTATTTGATATAAGTAAAAGCAAGTTATTCAGGTTAATGCATAAATTCCACAAAAAATCTTTCTTTATTTCCTCAATTTCACTGATAATGTTTGGAAATAGTTTTAAAGCTAACCAAGCAAAGTTGTTCAAAGATGAACAAATTGGTTTCGTTGAATATTAAAAAACTTATATGAGTTTGCAGCACAACTATTTTGCACTTTGCGTGTAATGTGCTTTAAAGCGATAAATTCCTGTGGCATAACTGCGAAACTCAACCCAAAAATATCCTAGCCAACTTATTGTTAACTTCTGTGCAAAGAAATGGTCAGAATTTTGGGTGAAATTGTTGACAAACGGAATCCAAGAAAGATATTAAATTGTTGCATAAATCCAGCCTGATGCCTTGACAACTTGCTAATGCTAATGGAGTGCCCAGAGTCACAGTCAAAGTCAGACTCCAGTCGCGACTGCCGAGAATCCAGGCCATGGCCTGATGCCATGGATCGTTCAAATTGCGTGAATGTTTATGATGCACAAAAGGAACGAAAAAAAAAATATGACGAAAAAAAGAAATAAAATAACCAAAGCCATACAACGTCAATGTCCATTTGTGAAAGTTGTCCCCAAGAAACTGATGGCTATTCGAGGAAGAGGAAGGTAAAAGTTTTAAGCAGCTGGCGTGCGTCTAAAGGTGACCCAGGTTAGACTAGCCGAGACACCAACGTGCAGAGATAAAGAGCAAGAGAAAGAGAGGGTGGAGGGTGCAAGTCGGTCCACTTCCGAGTTGCGAGTCGAAACGACAGCGAAAACTTTTAAATGAAATTTTTGCGTTAAAGTTTTGTCAGGCAAGTTGCGCCCGACTGGGCCCGACGAGCGATGCGAACAACCTGGCTTAGGTCAGCCAGCAAAGTAGCGGTCTACCGCAGTCACACACCAGGACACCCACGCACACACGCACACACCAACACACGGACACACCGACACACATCTATGTATTGTCACGTAGCTTGGTGACAGATTCCAACAGCCAGGCAGAGGCAGGCAAATACCATTAAAACAACAAACAGCAACAGCAACATCCACTAAGGATGCCCAGGATGTTGAGAATGCTGAGGATGTTGGGGATGCTGATGATGCAGGTGGGATGTGCTCCTCTCTCTCTATCTCTTTCTGCACCTATCTGCTAGTCTCACAACGCACAAAAGTTTCATTTTAATGTCTCAGCAAGTGTTGCCATCATCTCTTTGTTTGTGCAAAAAAAAAAAATGAAAACTGCAGAGTAAAAAAAAAACTGAAATTAGCAACACATGCGAGTCCTTTCAAAAATGATGTAAAATAAAAAAAAACAGAGAGAGCATTGCAGCATTTGAAGTAATTACAACATTTCTTTTCGCATATATGGATATAATTCTTATGTGCCTTTTCGTTTTATATGCATTACGCTAATGTTTTTAAGCTTCTGCACAAATGTTGTTGCTGCCCTAAAAACAGAGCAACAAAGAGAGAGTGAGAGGCAGGGTGAAAAAAGATGAAATTATGACACTCGGATTCGGTTTTTGGGGCTTCTGCTTTTTGGTTGGTGTTGGTTGCGGCTCTAAAGCCGAAAGCTAATGCGTTTTTAAATATGCTGCAGCGGATGCTCGGTTGGCATTAATTAACAGTCAGCACTCGGAGCGCTTATTGTGATGACTTTTGAAAGCGCTGCAAGAGCGTCAAGGGACAACGCTTAGCTAAATGTGCTGCACACTAAGTGTGGGCAGTAACGTAACTAAATTTACAGAAACTAGTTTAATAAGCAAATGTATTATATTCTGTTTATACATTAAAAGTTTTAGGAAAGAATTTCTCATAATTTCTAAAAAAATTTCTGAGAATTCCATTATTCATTTTAAGAATTCCAACCAAGCAAAAATAGTTGTTGCGGTCATGTAAGCTCCACTTAAATTATTTACTGGCATATATCATAAAAATGGTCGACTTACCTGTTGCCATTTCTCCTTGTTCGGCCACACGACGTATGCTTAATGTTTTAATTATATATTATGCTTTTACACACACAGTTACAACACTTGCCTAAGATACACAACACAACACAGCACACACAACGTTTGCTTGCTTTATTTCAATTTCTAAACGCGTTTATGTTTCGCTTTAGTTGCTGACCGACAAAAAATTCTTGGAATGGTCGGAGGCCTGTGTAATAAGCCGCACTTGTGGAAACTCACACACACACACACACACACACACACACTTGGACACTAGCACATGGTTATAATGTATTTTTGTTGCGCTATTGTAGTCTCCCTTTCAGTTCTTTTTTTTTTGCGGTGTCCGTTTCCGTTTGCCGTGTTGAAGTCCTGTCGCTGTCCTTCTTCTGTGGATTGTGTTCGCCGAGAAAGGCAACAGCTTGAAATGCTATTAAAATATTATCTTCTGATAATCTGCACTTAATTTCGTGCTTTGGTCGAAGCAAGCACAGCACCCAGAAGTATGTATGGAATGAATGTCCTTGCCCCGTGTGGCAAGTCCTCGTCAGCTGCAATCAGTTGTTGCTTTAGTTTTTGTACTAAATAATAATCGTAGAGTGTAATTTTAGTTACTTCGTTTTGTGGTTTCTATTTCGGGTTTTTGAGAATTTTATTCACTTCGTTACTCCTTTTATATAATGCGTCGGAGTATTATTATTGGGTTTATGTTCAGCTCTGTCTTGTTTTGTATTCGTTTTGGCAAACCTTTTTCGCTTTTCTCCTCTCGTTTTGGAGTTTCACACTTCGCTGACTTTTAATGTTTGCTACGTTTTCGTTGCAAAAGCAGCAACTACAACATACAACAGGTTCGCTCATGTGCGTGCGTGTTGATTTCCTTTGCTGTTACCTTTTGATATACTCGCACTTAATTTTTCTTCTTCGTTTTTTTTTTTTTTTTGTACAGCAGCAGCTTTTCTTTCTCTCTTTCCTGCCGTTCGTTTCTCGGCTATTGAGTTTTTCAAATTTATTAAATTCGCTTTTCTCTTCTTTAATCAAATTTCCACTTGATTAGAGTGACGACAATTTCGTTGATTTCCTGTTGCTGCTTGCTACTGTAGACCTGCGAGTGTGTGTGTGTGTGTGTGAGGGGTGTGTGTGTGTGTATTTGTGTCAAAGTGAGCAAAAGAAAAGCAGAAAAAGTTTTTATTAGTAAGAATTTTACAATATAAATGTCAATATGTGAATTTATAACATTTTTTTTAGTCCAACTTTATTAGGAAGCATTGCGAATGCAATGAAATATGAAAAGAAATCAAAAATGTTTAGAAGGGGTGCAACTTCTTAATAATTTGTACAATTGTATATTCAAAACATTGTCAAACTCTGATCAAATGGAATTTATTATTTTACGAAATTTGCCAGCTTGAAAATTGTTCAAAGTGAAGCTTCGCAGTTTTTTCTCAATGCACATTGTATTTATTTTTTGCACATTTGGCTCTCAACTCTGCGACTATAACCAGAAAAGATTCCACAAATGCGAGTAAGCGATGCATTTCTGGCAAATGGAAATCAGCTTATGGCAATCTCATTTCCTTTTAAATTTAATTCGTCGCTTTTAGCATGTCGCATTTTGCGCTTGCTCTCACTTCATTTTTATGCCTGCCGTATTTGTGTATATTCCAGTAACTGTTTTTAATTTAT
Source organism: Drosophila sulfurigaster albostrigata (assembly GCF_023558435.1). NCBI lineage: Eukaryota > Metazoa > Arthropoda > Insecta > Diptera > Drosophilidae > Drosophila > Drosophila sulfurigaster. Next base: position 24,630,199 of record NC_084881.1, read on the forward strand.
TTTGTATTCTTATTTCTTATATTCCCCCCTTATTTCCTTATTTTCCCCTACACCCAACCGCGAGATCCTCTTAACGTGTGGCCCTTGCTCTTGCTGCTCCCTCTTGCTCTTAGCCTGTTTTCGTAATACCCCAAAATGCAACACCACAGCATTAACAGCACACCGCACTTTCAGAAGCACACACACACACACACATATTATATATGTATCACAAAAAGAGCAACAAAAAGTATGAATTTCTCTCCATTTTTTTCCGTTGATTTCATTCGAAGAATTTTTGGAGGCCCCCTGCATGAAATTATAATTGTATATTCGTCGCTTGCCGCAGACTATAAAATATTTAATTTCCTTTTCGCGTCTGAGGTTGATGTAATTCCTTCCGGTTATTTTTTTTTCTTTCATTTTTTTCTCACTTTTTCTTATTTTTATTATATTTATTTGCCGCATCGTGTTTCTAATTCGTGAAAAAAAACCTATTTAGCCACAACTTCCGCATGGCCAATATACACCAGGGGCCATTTTCTTCAATCCTCCCCCTTAAAAATGTACAAAATTTCTGCTACAAAAAAAAATAAATAGAAATCACTTTTCTGTTCAGGGGGTAGAGAGACCCCCAGCTAGGAATATGGTGTGTTTCTGGCATTTATGCTTCATTTACTTTTGATGGTTTTTATCCACTTTCCACTCGAATTTTGTCACAAATGTGGTGTGGGCATCGAGCATTGAGAATTGTTACAAACATTTTGGCTAAACAAAAATTATAATCGTGAAGCACATTAAAATTTATTCAAGATTTGTGTTTCTTTTAATTTTTCCACTAATTTCCATTTGAATTATTTAACATCAACTAAAATTATCTACACTTAACATTTATATATTTGTCTATCCATTTTATTTGTATATTTTGCAAAATGATTTATTTATGTATTTATCAAATTTGTTATATACGAAAAGAATTTATTTTTAGTATCTAAACTGATTTGTGTTATAAATATTTCGTATAGATTTTCATTGTCAATTTTGCGAAGCAATTTATTTATTTGCAAAATTTGGAATATAGTACAAATTTCGTATGTTGTATCATTAATTTATATTTATTTCTCATATAATAGTTGATTTGTAGAAATTGATTTATTAAATTAGTTATATATTAAAAAAAATTAATTTTAATATATGAATTGATTTTTCTTATCCATTTTCATTGTCAAGTTTGCGAAGCAATTTATTTATTTGCAAAACTTGTGATACAGTAAAAACGTTTTTAATCCGGTATCATGAATTCGTATTTATTTCTCATATAATAGTTGATTTGTATTAGAAATTTATTTATAAATTATCATAGTTAATTTTTCGAAGCAATTATTTTACTTGTAAAATTTGTGATAAACTAAAACAGAGTTTATGCTGTATCGCCAATTTATATTTATTTATAATGTACTAATATATTTGTTTTATAAATTTGTCTAAGCTTTTTTATTGTTCTTTTTGCGGAGCAATTTGTATATTTATTTATTTTTTTGATAAAATTAGTCAAAATTAAAGTTAAATAAGTTAAACAGTTTTCACGCTGAATGTTCTCAATTCGTCTTTAATTTATATTAATATATATATATATATATAATTCAAATAATTTTAATTCAAAAGATCTTAACTATTGCCAACTATGAGAACTTTTAATTAAATAGCTTACATATTGTTGTGTGCCAATCACTTTCACAATCTTTTTATAATCAAATTGATAGTAAAATATCAAAGAAATGCATCTGCCTTTCGGTTAATTGCTATTTTCAATTTATTTGCAATGCTCTTAATGGTAAAAACGCTTCAAACTGAAGTGTGTTTCAATAAAATCATTTGCGACCGCAAAGAAAAATCAGGACAACTCCGCGTTTCGCTTTATGAGCCTGGCTAATTAGTTTAATGTGGACACATTTTATTAGCCCTCGTTGCTGTGCGCTGCGCTTTGCTCACGGTGCGAAACGGGTGCTAATTAAATTAATTATAAATCTGTCGAGTCGTAGTCAAAATACGAAATTATGAAAATCATAAACTCTTTTATGTTTTCATTTTCGAAAGCGAAATACACACACACACACACACACAGATTTTAATGAGGTGCGAGATTGTGCGAGGTGGGAAATGTGGAGAGCACTGTGCATTAATTAAAAAGGGTTTCCATTCGCGGCATCATGAAACTGTCACTCAACCTTTGACCTCAGAAAATACCAAAAAAAAAAAAAAAAGAGCAGCAAAGGAATTGCAAAGAAAACTAAGAGAGAGATATTTACAAACAAGAAAAAAAGTGAAACTCAATGAAAACGCTTTAAGGACACGCATCGCACGTGTTGTTGATGACCTTTTTTTTCTGTTTGGTTTGCAGTTGTTGTTGTCAACCTCAGGCCTAAGGACACAATTTCAATTTTTTTTGGAGCCTCGTGTGTGAGGCACATCGTCTTCTCACATTCTCTCTTTATCTTTTGGTCTCTTTCATTGTGCTACGACGCTTTAATTTCCGCTTGAATGCAAAGCAAAAGGTTGCTTGCTTCCTTTTTTTTGAGGCAGGACCACGAAGAGGACCTCGTGAAAGTTTCCCACACTCCATCACTCTGGGCTTGCATGTTGACTTGTCTCGACCTGGGCCGTGGCATAGCGAAGCCAAGTGAGGCTCAGCCAAGCCAAGCAAAACAAAAGACACTCCATACATTTCAGTTTCAGTTTTGTTTTGTCGGGCCCTTGTGCGGAACTGCTAACAAAAATGGCCACAGGGCAACCTTTTCAACTTGATTAATTTTCACAATTTAAGTTGATGAGCACAGAAATTTCAAATTGAACAATGGAAAAACGGTAGCCATCGCCACGAAGTCTAAGTCGTCAGTTAGTCAGTCAGTCAGACAGTCAGTCAGTCAGTTTGTTGGACTATTCAGTCTGTCAGTTAATTCCGGCCACGCTTTGATTTAACTTTTCGTTTTTTATTGCAATGGATATTTTATGTGTGGGCCTGACTACAGCTGTATATATCACTTCACTCAGATTGCTTTGTGAATGTGTTGTGATTAGAAAACAAGGAAAGTGGAGGATGCTTTTCCATTTGATTTGATTTATTTATGAAAATCTGGCGACATTTTAGACTAATGGCCACAAAATACAAAGCCCACGAACGCCTACATTCAACAGCATATTCAATTTAATTTACACAAGTATTTCATTTTCCTTTGTTTTTCGTTTATTTCGAATTCCGAACACAAATTGTGTCAATGGAATTAAAATAATATTGAACTGGTTTTTATTTCTTTTGATTTTCTTTTGTTTTGTGATTATCAATTATTATTATTATTATTTCAGATACCACAATTTGTTCAACTTGTTATTTGTACAATAATCCTATTTGTGTTCATTTATTTGCCTTGCAACTGCTTGTAAGGCAAACAATTTTGTAAACATTACTCATACGCCGGGTGGCATTTCTATGTCAATTTCGGCTCTTGAGTTCACAGTTTACAGTTTACAATTTGCTCACAAGTTTGGCTCAAGTGATTTATTGGTCGAATTGGATTTAGCTGGATTTTGTTTGTTTCGTTTTGCCAAACTGTAAGCAGTAGGCCAAAGGTAAAAGAACTTTGCCATTTGATATGTTGCCAATATTTATTACGAAAATATACAATATATATTTCTGCCCCAAAACAATATTATGGTTTTTCGGCAATTTATTGCTGGCAATTGGGTAAAAATTTGTTTTGTACGAAATGGCAAGTTTATCAAAAACTTGAAGTGGCTTCCTTTGCCTTTTCATTTTCATTTTGATTTTCATTTCATAAAGTTTAAAGTTCTTTATTTCAAGATATATTTATTTTTGTTTTTATTTTTTTTTCTGCAGGCTTACATTTTTGTGTAGCAAATGTTGAGTTTAAGCTTTATTCTTTCGACGTTACGTTGCTTTGACCGAAATTCTTTGCACGTTTAATTTTGTTTACGCGAGATAATCGTAAAGTTTTGCGATGTCCTGCGGCAGCTCCAAGAGGAGTTTGCAGGAATAACTTTAAGTTTAACCGGTTCGCAAGGCGTTCGCGTAACCTGAACCTGTCACTGGGGCTCTGTGTTTCTGTTTGCTTTCTTTCGCTTTTGCCCAAAAATTTACACACACCAATGAACACTCACGCCACGCTTCGCACGCACACGCACGCACGTACACACACACGCACACACACACACACAGAGACACGCGCGCGTATGAAGACGTACAATTAAAGGGGGAAAACAGACACACACAGAGTCAGTCGACGCGCTAAGTATACATATGTGTGTGTGTCTCTCTCTCGATGGGAACGAAACGCGTGCAATGTGCTCCCTGCTTGAACGGATGCTGGAGCTTGACTGAATCGCCGTTTACCTTGCCAGCATACATCGGCATCATCGGCCACAGAACCTACTACAATATAATACTACTACGGCTTTTACGGCATCGGCTGCCGAACCAAAAGCTGGCCAAACAGGACACGAAGGATGCAAGCAACGATGCCGATGCCGTTGATTGCTGCTGCGTGTCTCTTCAGCACATTACAGCATCCCTGAGATAGCTTTCGGTCAACGAAAGCTTATTTCCCAAAGAGCATATCCTGAGCTTAAGAGTGTGTGCAAAGCTTACAGTCCACATTCAGCGGCTGCTGAGAGAGCGAGCTTTCGAAGCTTTCTCGCAAGCCCAATTTGCGGGCTGTTTGACGATTTATTTTTATACGCTTGCTTAGGCTTTTTTATCAACACACACACAAAAAAATTCCCCGTTTGTTGTGACTGTGCACAGCTGTGCAGTTTTAAGCTTCATTTGTATTGCTTTGCATGTGTGTGTGTGTGCAGTTCTCTTGCACATAATTTAACAGGTGGTCTCGTGAAAGTATTTTTAGCCTTATTTCGAATTTGCAGAGATGAGGCAAGCAATTTGTGCGCCTGTCAATGGCTGAGGCCAAGGCCTAATCACAAAATACCTTGCAGCAGACAATCAGCTAGAAATGGCAATCAATGCACACAACACAGAGATGCAGAGAGAGGAGGCGAGACTTACATTTATCAGCTAAATGGTCAGCGTTTGGTAGTCAACCAAATTTGTCCACTTGGCTGACTGGCAGGCCACGCTAATTAAACTGATGTGACAGTAACAGCAGTGGCCGAAAGTGATATAAGTCCATGGCAAAATCAACGTGCTGAGCTCCGGCACCATTAACTACCTTGTTTGCCCCTCAGATTGGGGGGTGGAATGGAGGGGAGTGGCGAGTTGTGAGTGAGAGGAGGCGATCACAAATGATTGTATAATGCCAGGGAAACTCTGCTTAAATGCTGCAGCCCCATGTCCTGTGATTGACACGTAGAGGCAATCGAATTGTGATTTGTACGAAACTGCCAACTCAAAGTGAATGTAAAGCTAGTAAAGCTTTCGTACTATCAGCACAAGGGAATCAAACGAATCAAGTAAGAGAGCTGGAGTCCAAGCACTCAGTCAAAGTGGCAGGCAGCTTCTTTCTGGACTGTGTGTTGTTTGGCCATTAAGTGGCAGCACATGTTGCCATGCCACATGCCACTCGCAATCCATCCACATCCACATCCACATACATACATTCGCATATGTATATATTCAGGTGTCTACTCAAACCCTGTCAAGAAATGTAGCGTATCATTTTGATAAATTTCGTGGATAATTTCAATGCTCATTAGCTGTGACAATGTTTCTCAGAATATGAGCAATGACAAAATGTGAAAATATGTAAAGCTTGCATAAATAATTGTTGATCTAATCGCTGGGAAATGATTGCGTAAATTTCGTGTTCCCAAAAACGCTTTCTACTACAAATTTTACCAATTTCACTAATGCTCCTTTATTGCATTGTCTTTTCACTAGTTTTAATTTTATCACTTACCAAAAACAAGGAAAATGTAATACTAATATTATGGTCATTTGCTCTAATACTGGGATATGATTGCTCAAAGTTTTGCGTTCCCAAAAACGCCTTCTACTACAAATGCGAGAAGATTCGTCAATCAATTCTTAATTTAGTTTTCTTTGCATTTTGTTTTCACAATTTTCCATTTCTTTCACTTGCAAAAAAAAAGTAAAAATAATAAAAAAAAAAAAAGTATTTTGATTTGATTAAGCAAAGCTTTGTGTGTTCAAAAAAATTAAAATAGTACTCATATATGTATTAACTGCACGTAAATGGAGACATAAGAGAATTCTGTGGAACACTCTGCAGATTATTAAAGCATGATATATGAAGCTGAAGAACTCATAATGGCCATCTTCCTTCCCCACCTGTGAGCTGCGTGCAATGAGGAATAAAATGCGAACAGTAAAACAAAAACAAAAAAAAAGAGAGCGAGAAAGGAGACAACGCAACACACACATCTCCAGTTGTCCTGGCAACTGACGCACAGCTCTGTCATATATCATAGATTTTTCTTTCTTTTTTTGTCGTAGTGTGTTTATATGTATGTGTATGTGTATTGTGATGCTGTCACGCTTTATCTGAGTGCGTGTGTGTGTGTGTGTATGTGTGGGCTGGCCACAGTCTTGGTTTCTTTTTTCTGTTTTGTTTTACTTATTTTCTTCAATTTGGTCGCCGTTGTACTCGTAAACTTAAATTGTTATTTCACCTTGAAAGCGCTACAAAAAAGATTTACGGTCAGCCTGGCACCTCTCATCCCCTTATCCACCACAGTGTCTTGCTATCTCATTCTCACTGGCATTCTGTGGTTTTATTTTCTCTGTCATTTTTACGCTCATTACTTGGCATTTGGTGCCGCTTTAGATTCAGCTTCAGCCTGTCCTTACTTTCAATTTACAATAGCAGCAACAACAACAGCAGCAGCAACAGCAACAGCAGGTTTAGCACTGCGTTTTATTGTTGTTGAAGCTTATTTTGATTTCTATTTTTGTGTCTCTGTTTGCAGTCGCCTTGTCGCATATTTATTACACTTTGTATTATGATGTCTAGAAATGCTGCAGACAATTTATGATACACATAAGTACCACCCATCAGAAGTACTACAAATGGTTGTCCCATTAAGACAATATTTACCTGTAAGTGCTTTGCTTGTCATTGATAATGTCCTTATAAAAATCGAATGAAAATTATTGGAAATTTTATGAATTTTATTGAAAAGCAATCTGAACTCTGTAAGGATGTAATTTTTATTCATGTTTTGTTTATTTTTATTATGGAAATGCTTATATTACAAAGTCGTAGTGTCACCTGTGGCGCAGTTGCATTTGTTCTCTGACTGTAGTTGGTTTATCAAATTCTTTGATTGAGCTCGTATTGTTTTATGAAAATACAAGTCTTCCTTTTCAAGCCGGGTTGAATCCTCATACAGTTTCCCGCTGACAATTCAATACTTTTTCGTAGAAAACATTCTGCGCAAATATTTTCTACAGAAAAAACTGCTTCAGCAGGCGGGACTTAGTTGGTATTTTTTCTTTGGTAATAGTTTGAATGTAAAGGTATATTGCAAGTAATGGTATATTTACATATTTGTATATGTATATTTTGGTATATTATTTTGAAGAATAATTCCGAACAGAAAATGGACACCGAGTATCTCACAGACAAGCACACTCTGTGGCTTTCTTCCTTGTATTTATTCATGTAGACAAAAACTTCTATTATTTAGTCATTGCATCGCCTGTGGTGCAGTTGCATTTGATTTTTAACTGAAGTTGGTTTTCAATACGCCAATAACAAATTCCTTGATTGAACTCTTATTGTTGTTCTCCTTTTCAGTACGGGTTGAATTCTCATACGGTTACCCGCTGACAATTCAACACACTATCGTGAAAAACATTCTGGGCAAATACTTTCAATTGTATAAAAGGGATTTACTACATTTTAAGAATAAACCGAACTCAGCCTAGCATACTCTGTCGAAGCTTTATTACCTGTTATTATTCATGAATGCGAATAATTCTGTTATTGGTCCATAGGATCGCCTGTGGTTCAGTAGCATTCGTTTTTAAACTGCACCTTGTTTTTTAATGTGCAATGGACATATTATTGGATTGAGATCTTCTTGTTGTATGAATATCAAAGTCTCCCTTTGTCTGCAGCCTTACAGAGGGCCCCGCTGATAATTCAACACTGTACCCCCTATTAAACAGTACTTTTTACAGTAAGTAAATTTTTATTACCATTATTTTTTTTTTTAGTTTGTTAAGGTGCAACTTTGATTAATAAATATTGAAGGATTTTATAGAGTGCAGACTTAAATTTATTTTATAACCTCGCTAGTTACTATTTGTTTTATTTGTAATACTTTTATTCGCACAATTTATTGTGAGCTTTTGTGCAATACATGTTCTTGCATTGTTCTCCAATTGCATCGCCATTCATAATTTAGCACAGCTTTTCTCAGTCATTGCAGTTGTGCTGCTGCCGAGGCCATAAATAACACACATCATTATTATCGCATTACGCGGGCAACCCGAAAGCAAAGTAAACTATAAAAAATTGACTATCGCAACAGAAAAATTTCATTGCATACTTTTGTGGGCTGCATTGTCAACACGGTTGCCGGACGCTTTCTCTCTCTCTCTCTCTCTCTGTGTTTGTTGCTAGCCGTTCTGGTTGCACCATATTAATTAAATACAAAATGTTTACACTAATAATTTCAACATAAATTCCCCCCGAGTATTGCGTGGCAAATGGCGACCAGAGAACGGCGAACGGTGTACGGAAGCGCCATAAATTTCTGGCGTCGGTTGCATTGCAAGATGCAAGATGCGAAGCAACGCGCACGCAACGGCCACAAATTGTGAGTTATCTTTGTGCGCGACGACGCGAGTTTTCGATGCCAGCTTGTGCCCTGTCCTTCCATCTCCTCGCTCGTCGCATCGTTTTGCTGCCTTTTGTCGCTGCCATCGTTGCATGCAAACACATTAAATTAAATTATTGTCACTGGGCTACATCCTCGTTTCCTTGTTGCCGTTGCCGTTGTCGTTGTTGTCGTTGCCACGCTGCCATCTTAGTTCGACTTCGACATTGTCCTTTTAGCGAGGGAGGCAAACGATGTAGTGAGCTGTCTGTGACTCGGTGTCCCGGGTGTTTGGCTTAAATGTGCGCTAAATAGCTCCCCAGCTGCCGAAGTGACATAAAAAAGCCCGAGTTGCCTGCTAAGTATGCTGCACAATTTGGCTTTGGCAACACGTTTCATTAGGCGCACCAAAGACGCAACGCTGCGTATACGTACTTTGTCAACAGCTTGCTTGGATTTGCAAGCGAACGCTGAGATTGTCAGCATGGGTGACTTTAAGCCAGGGCATTATTTGCGATAGTTACACTATATGAAATGCAGTGGGAAATTTAATAGCTATTGGGTTGTGCTATTATTGAAAATATTTAAAAAAAAAAAAATATTCAAAGCAAAAATGTTTAATAATAATTAATAGATTGTTAGTAAGCTTAATGGATACATTTAATATCGAGTTGAGTTATTTATGAAAATATTAATAGAAATGCATAAATATTCCATTTTTAAATGAATTGTTAAATTACTTTCAAGATTTGTGAATGCTTCACTAAAGCTAATACCATAGAATTACATTACGTAATTAAGATTTATTAATAGCAAAACTATTAAAAGAACTAAAATATTGCAAGCCTTAAGAATCTTGTCTACAACTTTTAATTGCAGCAAACTATATTTAAAATAATGTTGTTTCATAATCAAAGGAGTTGTTTATGTTATACATTTTTTTATTTAACAAATAAATATACATTAATTCTGGTTTCTTATAAGATTATATATTATATGTATAAGATTTTTTTTTGCCTTAATACCCACTTAAATGTTAAAGGTTATGCAATCGTTTGACTCCCTTAAATTCTGCATAAATCTTATCGAAGTTCTCTATGTAGAAATAACTAGATGTTGAAACTGTATCAAATTACTACATATAAGCATCGAATTTACTCTCTCAATCAACTTTCTCTTCACATTATTAAGATTTCTTAAAATCAACGAAGACTAAAGTTATGCATGCGATACAAACTTTCCTACAACTTTTAATTAAAGCCAATTATATTAAATTGAACACAAATTTTAGTAGTTTCAACTTTCGCAGACATTTTTAATAAGTGCGACAAAGCATTTCTCTGTCATTATCGCTCCCTTCGCTTCACTTCAGCTCTGTCGCTTTTTTTTCAACGCATTTTCTTCGTTTATTTTTCGCACACACACAATGGCCGCGAATTTTTTATTGCTATTGTAATTTGCTTAGCGCGCTCAGTCGTCCGCTTCGCTGAACTGGCTTCGCTTGTGGTCAGCAAGTTGTTGTTGTTGGAGTTAATTTTTTTTGTTTTTTTTTGCGTAGTTTGTTGTTGTGGCTGCACAATTTGTAAGTAGCGTTTGCCTTTGACGCCAGCATTAGCAGCCACTCCACTTGGCCACGCCTCTGACCATTTTCGGGGGGGGCTTTCTACGTGTACTATATCATAGTATGTGTATTGTATATAAGCCGGACCATTAACGCAGCGTCGACGCATGAAGCGGAAGCGGAAGTGAAGGCGTCGCTGCCTCGGCTTTTGTTTTCCACTCTTTTGCACGGTAGTATTTTAATGAGCCTAACAAACCTCACTACTCCTCCGCTTTCCCTTCACATCATTGACGAAAGCGTCGTTGGGTTTGACCATGGCTTTACGAAGTGGGCCAATTTGTTGGCCTGGCCACATGCAAATTGCATGAACCAGTGCAGTTCGCATATTAATGTTAAAATATGGCCAACAGCAGGTAATGTGACTTTGATGCATTTTGCATGCACAAAAAATACTACAAAGAAAAAAATTGTGAATTTGCATACGACAATTTATGCGAATATTAAATTGGCTAACAACGAAATGCACTTTGCTTAAAGATAATAAATACGTCACTTGTCTAGCTTAAAACAATCTTTCCTGCACTTTGGCATACACAATTTGACTCTTAAGAATTTTTCCAACAATTTGTCATTTCTTAATTTATAAGCAAATGCTTATGTGGCGTGAAAGCCTTTCTCGAAGAACCTTGTCAGCAGCATAAAATTCCCATTGATAGTTTGAAATGGCGTAGATGGCAAATCTCATTAAAGCACAATGAAAACTAAACAAAACTTTGGCAATTTGTGAAACAAAAAAGTGCTGGCAAAACGATAAACGTGGAGACCTTTACATGAAAAGTTTCGCAAAGAAAATGTGCAACGCATTTTCCATTAGGGCAAATGAAAAATTTTCACTTTTACATAGAGCAGTGAACCGGCAAACTGAAGAAAGTACCGGCAAATGTGGGTTAATTTGCAAAAAAACCTGCAGGTCTATACGAGTATGTGCGAGCATGTGAGTGTGTGTGCGTATGTGAGTGTGAAATACCAATAGCTATGCACACACAATCACACACACACACTCACACACTTGTATAATTGTAAAGTGTGCAAAAGTTTCATTGTTATGAGTTCCCTTTTGCGCTAAAGTCAAAGTTCCAAACGACAATGTGAATGTGGGAAAAGAGAGGAAGAGGGAGACAGAGAGAAACAGAACGATAGCAAAAAGCTTTTTGCAGTTTAAAGCGATACGCTCTGCATCATCTGGCTTTAACCATTGTAATGGTCATGGCCAATACAGAAATGGTCATACAATGCAACGAAATATGCTTTTGACCCAGAACCAAGCTGGACAGGACATTCGGACGCCATTCAACTGCCCAAGCTAACTATAGTACTACAATTAAAAAACCACCTATTGAGATGGATAGGGGATAAGAAAATGATTATTATGTAAATTTATTAACACAACAATTTAAAGTTCAATTTCCATTCTAGAAATATTTTCCAAATGTAAATTTAATAGAATAGTTCATATAGCATCACAAAATCATTTGAATTTGTTATTCAAAGAAAATTAACAGTTCAACTATAATGTTATGTTATAATTTATCATCTCAAATAATTTTCAAATTTAAATATTATATTTATTATAGTAGCATAGATAGTTCAATGAACAAAACTTTGCCAATCTTTAACTTTAAAGCCAATAATATAATCAGCACAAAGACGTTTCATTAAATAAATTCAATTGAATTTCAAGCTACAGCTATTTATGCTCAATAAATTGAACTAATTTGTCATCATTATATCTATAAGCTCCTTGACAAAATTTCATATTTCCATTGAGCCAATTTCATTGTATTTGAGTTAAAATTTATCGACTGCTGGTGGTAATTTCTGGGCATTTCTAATTACTAATATATATTAAGCATATTAAATTTTTGTACAAAAAATTAATTCAAGTTGGCAGCCAGAGCAACCACAACCGCCCTCTAAAAGAGGGTAAAGAGAGTACGAAAGGGAGGAACTGACTTGAGAGCCAGCTGGCCAGCCGACATGCAATTAATTGTGTCATTGTAGCCATTAACCAGACAGTTGAGCAGTAACCCAATTTGTTCGCTTGATTGTTGCCCCACTCTCTGCACTACAAGGAGGTGTAGGGGGAGGAGGAGTTGGGGGAGAAAGGGAGTGCCTGACCAGCCTTAATGGCTTCGCAATGGCGACCGAAGACGAGGCGAGCAAGTAAAAGCAGCTGTTGGCTGTCTTGTGAAACCTGTCCGCCACAGTTCACACTGTCCAGCGTCCTGGCATTGTGTGCCATTTTGCAATTAAGATGCTACCGAAAATAAAAGAAAATGTTGCTCAAGAGAAGGGCGGAGGGCGCTGCCTAACGGAAACGCATGAGTGTTAAAGTTTGTGCGAATTACCCCAACAGTAGTCGTATGTCTCTATATGCCAGTTGTCATACATAATTAAACAGGGTTTCGGTTTTGGGTACGAAACACACACCCACACACACAACTTGCATTCGTAATGATGATAATGTCTTTTCTCTTAGGTCAACAAAATAAGTTGAGCAATATTTGTCGTGCCAGGTGCAGAAAAGGTAACCAACATACGACAGACATTAAATTCCAGGCAGTGAGTGAGCTTAAGACATTTGCCAAGAAGTTTTCGGTTAACCAAATATCAAAATTATTTTGATTGGTATCCTGAGGCCTTTCATTTGCCATGCCTTGACTGTCCTCACTCAAAGTAGTTGCTTATTTGAAATAGGGCTAACCAACAACGACAACAACAACAACAAGAAGTACCTCTTTAGCATATCAGTTTTCAACACACATGAACTCCCTCTAAACTCACTTTGACCGTATGAACTATGACACAAGCAGAAATAATCCCTTGCCGCATGCAATGTTTGACACATCGCTAAGCTGATTACACATTTCAGCTGGATTGTGGCAACCTTTCAAGTTGGTAACAGCTTAATTATGAGTACCGTTTGGCACAAAGCCGCTACGCCGATTGCATCAGCACGGAAATTGTCTTACGACTGGGCGTTCATTACGTATACGTAATATTTGAAATTAGAGAGGTAGAGAAATAAATGTATGATTTAAACAAATTAATAGTAATGTATGTTTAATCTGCCTTCAGTTTCAATTGTACTGAATATGTAGAAAACAGTACCGAAAACGTATTACGTATACGTAATATTCAAGATTAGAGAGCAAGCGATATAAATGTATGATGATGATGTAATGTGTGTGAATTCAACATTTTATTTTAATTGAAGAATAGAATTTGTCACCACGAAAATGTCTTACGAGTAGAGGTTTATTACGTATACGTAATATTCGAATAATCTACAGAAATAAATAAATGATTAAACTAGACAAATAGTAATGTGTCTAGTCTGCCTGCAATTTCGATCGAATTAAATAGGTAGAAAAAAATATATTTGTAAGTAAGGAATGTGTGTTACGTATACGTAATATTTGAAACTAGAGTGCAGAGTGTGAGGTAGAGATATAAAAATATGATTGAACTTTATTAATTGTAATATAGGTGTTATTTAGTTTCAATTTTCAATGCATTCAATTGTAAAAAAGACAATTTTTTAACACGAACAATGTCTGATTCTAATATTCGAAATTAGAAATTAAATGCATAAAAATGTGTTAATAATCTGCTATCAATTTTAATTGAACTTAATAAGTAGAAGTTCAAATTTGTCAGCATTTACAAAATATGTTCTTATTTCCTACAATAACTCCTCACTTTTTAAGCTTTGTAAGTGACTCGTCAAGGCACTTTTCTCCTTACTTTTCTGTCTTTGCAAGATTAATATCATAAGCCAGTCACGACTCAAAGCCCTCTACCATAAAGAGCAAGCCATATTTGAATGAAAATGAAAAGCCGCAAGCTGCATATAGAAAGCCACAGACTTGGCATCTTTTTGCCAGCAATCTGAACGTGTTTCATTCACTGCATTCAACATGCAGATATTCATGGCAAATAAGAACCTTTGCGTACTCCTTTGTACTTTAGTATAATCGTTTCTTGAACTGCGCACATTCAGTTATGAAGTTTAATTTACAAACAAGCTATTGAAATTTAATAAATATTTGTAAATATTTTAAGATCCGCTTTCAGACTTTTATATTGATTGATAATGGTTTCGCTTGCTGTGGCTATGGAAAGAATTCGTTTATTGTTATTACAATAAATGCTTGAGCCGAGAAGCTGTATTTTCGCTCAAACCACGAATGCTGTTTAAGGCAGCTTTACTTGTACTTTAAAAGCAGCTTGGCCATTGCTGCGTTTCTTGCTCATTACGCTGGAGCGCTGAGTAAATGCGACGACAGCTGGCGCCATATTAATGCATCAAACGGGCTTCGAGCAGCAGGATACAGCCAGGACACACAAGCTGACCACCCGCCACGGATGTCGCATTATCGGTCTCTGGGTCGACCTCAGCAACTGGCAACAGGGAACTGGAAAATGGGAAACTGTGTAAGCAACATACTGACTGACTTTTCTTTCCCTCTCCCTCCCTCTCTCTCTCTCTCTCTTTCTCTCTGTCTTGTACGTTGTTGGTTCATCTTCTTCCCTATAATATTGCAGCAATAATTTGATCGTTAAAATGGACACTGCCTTTTAATGGTTTGCGTGCACCTGCCTCCTTTGAACCCCCCTCCTCTCTTATCCTCTTGTGTTGTGTCCATGACTTTGGCCAGTTTGCACGCATTTCATTTGCTGCCTGACTGCAATTAAATGTATTTTTACGATTGTGCAGCATTTGCAGTGCGTCCGCCTGGTAATGAAATTAACAACGAGCAGCATCGTTGCGACTACCAAGGACTACAGCCTTGTTGTAGTCTGCCTTGTCGTTGTCCTTGCGATGCGCTGTGTGCCGGGCTGTGATAAACGATCGCCCATTGCCAGCTTTAAAATGCCACTTACGAGTAACTGCCGTGAAATGCTTGTTGGGCGTTAAATGCCCAAGAAAATATCTTCTTTTTTTTTGTTTTGGTTTTTTTCATCGTTTTTTGCCATTGCCTTCGAGTGGCGGGGCGTGACAACCTCTCGATGGCAGCCATAATTGCCGGCAGCGTCAAGCGCCATTTTGTTATTATCACTCTGGTAAACACTCTCGCACACACATACCCGTATATACACAAGGGGGACCAACTGTCCACAGGTGGCGCTTTAATTTGCAACTTTCACGCGCCTGGGTCGCTTGTCATTTTCCGCTGTCTCCAGCTCGCAGCTAAGTGAGCCACTATGTCAGCATGCCACGAACATGCACAGCAACCTGCAGCATTTGTCGCTACCGCTGTTGCTGCCGCTGCTGCTGCTGTTGCAACATGGCAAAGCAGAGCCCAGATCGCCAACTGACACAGACACGCCAACAAAAGCTGGCAACGTCCACGGCATCACAATTCCCACTCTCTCTCTCATGCTCTCGTTGTGTTTCTCTCTTCCTCCGGGGAGTAATTAACACTGCGTCGTTTCTGCCGCTGAGTAAACAATGTGAACCTGATGCAGTTGTTAATTATCACCGCCAGCTGCATTACTCCGTGGGCGTGGTCAAAAAGGCTAGTTTAGTGGCAAGGACTAAGGAAACCTTAAGTTATGAAAAGGAAATATCACAAACTTTCGACATGATAATACATGGCTCCGTTTTTTAACTACTTATGTGTCTTTTTTGGGGTCCCCTTAAAGACATTTAACTGCTATCTTTAAATATAATTGTGGTGGTAATACGCTAAGAGAAATTGTAACTATTTTTTTTAATTAGTGTTTAACTAAAGTTACATTAATTTTTGTAATTTTATGCTGAAACAAATTAATAGTTTGTAAATTTGTTAAATATTTTAATATTTTTTAGTATATTTTTGTATATAGACTTTGGTATATTTTAATATTTTCTGTATATCAATTTGGTATATTTCTAAATACCGCAGTGTTTTACTTTTACTTTATCTACTTTATCATAGTAGCATAAATAAAATTAGACATTGCAAATTATTTTCTCCTTCTTCTCCCTCTTTTCTTCACTCGCCTAGTCAGCTTTAATCTCAACCTTCACAAAAATATGCACTGATTGCTCTTCAAACTTCGCTCAAACCTGTCGCAATCACTTTCTCTGTCTCTGCTTCGCTCCATCGTTCCCCAAACTCGATTACAGGCGACACACTCTCTGCCTCTCTATATAATATATATTATATATACATTTCCGGGTGATAATCTCTCAATAAAATCATTTGCAGCTCAGCAATCAATTTTCATAATTTCATAAGAATAAATTGGCTGGCTTGCTGACAGAGCTCAGCCCCGTTCTATCTTCCCCCTGAGACGGAAAACGTCGCTCCGCTGCTGTTGCTGCTCTTGCACCTGTCGTGCCGCAGGCAAACAATCAACTAAAGTAACACACACACACACGCATACACACACAGATGCATAGGTGGTGTCTACACCTAGAACATTGCGTGGCATGTGGCAAACTTGGCGCCCTCCTGTTGCAGGAGCAGCAGCTTGCTTGCCCCTTTGCGTGGCCCACATCAACTTGCCACCTGCAAAACTGCCAACCGAGTTGCCACCTAGACCCCAACAAACATTTTTTTACCCATTTCCTCCCCTCACAGTCCGTCTGTTCCTCTTCCTGTTGTTGTTATTTGCAGCTTTCATGCATCGACTGCGTATTTCAGCCGAAGGCAAGTTTGTGCCCTTTTTTTCTAGCGGGCGAAGGGGCAACGCTCTTTTTTTTATCATTATTTTTTTGTTTTCTTTTTTTAAGTAAATAACCCAACTGAAGTGCAGCGCTGCGGTTGCAATTTTTATGCGCAGGCAACAAACGAACAAAAAAAATCAAAACTATAAAAAAGGAGCAGGAAAAACCACTGCACACGTGCTCATAAAAATGTATGTGAATGCATACGTCTGTGTATATGTGTGTGTGTGTCAGTGGGTGTGAGGTGTAGGTGTAGAGGTGTGTGTTTGCATGTACGCGTCTATTTGTAAAGTTTCTTTGGGCAAACGCGGCTTTTGCAACTCCCTTTTGTACCCGCTGCGCACAGTTGAGCTTAACTTATAGCAAAATTATTGAAATTAATAACAGGTTAAAAGAAGTTTAACAAAAATGCTTTCTTCTTAATTTTCTTTTAAAATTTTTCAATGTAAATTTCTTTAGTTATTTTGAAGCAATAAGAACTACAGTATTTCTGATTCCTGCACATTTTGTCGCGATTAGCTAAAAATTTTTTGAAATTTTGAAGAAATACTTTGATAGTTTGATACTTAATTTGGGTCTTAGTCATTTTGGCTCACAATCTGGTATGTTTTGGACGCTATGGTATATTTTAAATGTAGTACTATATCAATATACCAATATAGGTATATTTTTGGAACTTTGGAAGTTGAGACAAAAGTAATAAGAAAAATTGTAGAAATTCATGGCAATTTTCTTACCGTAAATAAAATTTATAAAATTTTTTTTGCAATTTCTCTAGTAATTTACTCCATTTTCGACCACTGTACTTACTCCGTTGTGTGCATTTTTTGTGACTAAACTGCAGGCAGCGTCGCCAACAGTTTTAAAAAATGAAAGCTTACACCCGTTTGCCTGGTTGGCTTTGCGTGCCACGCCCACTCACACGAGACATGAGGCTGCCACAGACGCGGTGGCAGCGGCAACAGCAACAGCAGCAGCGGTTGCAGTCGCGGCAGCATAAATTTCCATTACCGTTGACAAATATTTACACATCGACCTCAATTCATATTCCTTTTGATGCAGTTGCTTTTAGTTGGAAGCAGCGTTGCAAGCAGACAGTGTTGCAAGCAGGGTTGCTGCAACTTTATGGTATTTAATGTATGGCTCGCAAACTGACAGCAGCCACTGTGCGGCTATCAAGTGTGCCGCTCGATTGCTGCCGTACATATGTATGTAGATATGTAGATAGATAAATGGATATGTATGTGTAGTAGGCACTGCTTGGGGGATCTGTGTGTGAATTGACAATCACTGAAACGATTTCCCTTTACAATTTTGAACAAACAAAATGCTCCAAATCGTTGGAATGCTACTATTGCTATTGATGCTGATGGCAGCGGGTGGCCAGGCAGAAATATCGCGTCATCGTTTAACCATATTTGCGGAGGCGGGTCGCATGGAATGCTATCATCAGGCTGTGGCTGCCACAGAGCATATTATGCTTGAGTATCAGGTGATCTATGGCGGACAAGGCGAAGCGCATATCAATTGCAATTTAATGGATCCATTGCGTCGTCTCCTCATTACGGATCACAAACAAGGCCAGGGCAAATATCAACTGGTGGCCAATGAGACGGGCATTTACAAGTTGTGCTTTGACAATACCATCAGCACGTTTAATCAGAAGATTGTCGTGTTCAACCTGGAGATATTGGCCGCCAATCATGAAGAGCTGGAGCGTCAAAAGACCATTAAAGAGATGAACACTGACTATCAATTCGATCGAACATATTCGCACATTGATGACTATGTGACTAAGATTACGGTGAACTTGATGCGTTCGCGTCAGAGTCAGGATTACATTCGTACGTTGGAGGCCAAGGATCGCAAGGTGGCCGAATCGAATTTCACATTGGTCAATAATTGGTCTGCTGCTCAGTTTATAGCCATGATTATTGTTGGTATGCTGCAAGTGTTTATGCTGCGCAGCATCTTCAATACTGACGGCAGATTCTACAAGTTTTGGAAAAAGATTTAAATGTGTCTTAATGCGATAATAAAGAATATAAATTAGTACATTGAAAGAGAAATCATTAAGAACTTAACTAGACAACTGACAAGACTGATAACAGATTCTAGAAATTTTAAAATAAGATGTAATTAATTTATAAACATGTAAAAAAGCTGCAATCGAAGATCTCTCACAGTCAAATGAAATACACCTACCTATTTCTAATAAAATCAAAACTGTGCGGTAGTATTATTTAAATAGGCCAAATTAATATACCGAAAAATACTAAAATATACCAACGGCTATATTTAGTAAATATATATACTACTGCATTTAAAATAAACCGTATATATTCTTAAAGAGGCAAAAAGAATATACCAAAAATACTAAAATATACCAAAATATATATTTAGTATTCATTTATTCAAAATATACCAAAACAACCCGACTGCAATAGCCATTGTTTCCATATAGAATAATTTAGTATATCCATATACTACCACATTCAAAAATACCAGATTGTCTACCAAAGATACCAAAATCCGACTACAGCCGCCTTTTTCCATATAAAATTATTTCTTAAATAACTTTCCGAATAATTTTTTGAAGATTTACCATTTTGGGTATTTATGCTTTTATTTATTTGGTCACGTAATGAATAACGAACAGACCTTTCTCATTTAGAACTTTACGCTCAACAATTTTAACTGCCCATATGTGATTCCCTCTTGGCTACTTGCTCTTAATCAGTCAGAGTTAATTTGCAATGAACGAACGCAGCTTGTGTCGCAGCAACATAAAATCAGTGTCAAGTCTCTGACAAAAGCAGCACCTACGCTCCACTTTTAGCTACCACTTGTAGTCTCCAAATATACTGACAACTGACAGCTGCTTGGCTGCTTGGTGGGCGCTAAACAATGAAAATTAAGCCGAAAATTGTGAAGGTCAGCCACAGAAATGTCTCATGAATTATTAAAATCGAGTCGAGTCCGAAAGTGTGTGGTCAAAGTTGCCACTACACTTGACCCTAATCCTGGCAGAAAAAGATGCCTGGCCTGACTCCTTCGCCAATGATTGTGAAATGCTAAGCCAAATGGAATGAAATTTGTAGCAAGACAATGTCCTCTTGCTCTCGATTCTTGTTGCTCTGTTCACTTCACAGCTAAAAGCCGCAAGACCCAAAAATGTTTTGACATGCCAACAATGCTTAGAGAGAGAGAGAGAGGCTGAGAGATTCTATTCAACATCTGTTAGAGATGGGTACGTGACAATTAAAAGGACTTGCTATTGCTTTGCAATTAACACACAACAAAATTTTGTCGAAACTCAAGATTTCTTCATTTTTTTGTCGAGCTTCTTTCTATGTTAAACATTTGATTTTTAAATGCATAAATGTATTATGCAGCTCTCTCCTCTCTAGCACAACTGACCAAAAGCCTGTTCGAAGAGTATTTGGCCCCAAAAAAGTTCTTTCTGCACTCCGCACACACACACACAAGTAGCACTTTAAATTAATGAACTGAGATTAAGCAAGACAAATTGTTGTTTCCTTTACTGAAAAATATTCTATAAAGGCAAATTGTTTTTCACTTGGGCCAAAGGAATTTATTATTTTGTTTGCCGTCGCCCATTTTGCTGCCCTCAAAATAAATGTACAATTTATTGTTATTGATATTTGTGTAAAGATTTTCCACACAAATAGAGGCTGAGCAACGTAGAGAGAGGATACACAAAACTTGCAATTAAGAATTTAAGAGCAAGACGTGGCCACAGAAAGTTGCAACAGCAATACACGAAGCTACTTGCAACTTCGACATTTTCCAGGAAGGTTGTCAACGCTATTGGCAAGCAAAAATGTACTGCAACTCGAGTTAAAAATAAATTTTGCATTGCATTTTCCCCTGTGACTGTTTTCTTGTTTTCCAGTTACGGGTTTTCCCCCCTCCCCGTTCCCCCTTCCCACTTTCACTTCGATTCGAATCTCATGTGCGCTCACTGCAGCCAATTGTAAATTTCTCTGTTGATTTCTTTTGCCTTTTTTCCGTTTTTCCTTGCATTTTTGTTGTTGTTGGTATTCTGTATGTTGTACTTTCCACATGCTACAGAAAATATTCATTGAATTTCCAAGTGACAAACGACAAGATGTCAGTCAGGCGCCCAAAAATGTGGCATTCTATCGCATTGGGCGATGCCGAGAAGTTGATACTCTTGCCAAAAGTAATTTAATACTTCTGACGTAGCTCACTTTGTAGAAGAAATATTGATTTCAATTCCAAGGTGTGTTAATCGTAAAATGTTGTTGTAGCTGTTGTGATGATAGAAATATGACTATGAAAGTAGTGTCACTTTTACGGAGATCAACAAGCATTTAATACACAATAATTACAATACAATCTATTCCATTATTTTTGCACAAAATATACTATTATTTTTTAGGAATTTTCTAAAATTCCTTCAACGAAAATTCTTTAATTATATTTTATTAAATAGGCACATAATTTATGTAATACTTTTTATTTTATTTATTCTTTCAAGGAAAAAAATATTGTTTAACAAATATTAAATTTATGCAATAGTTTTTTTGTAGAGATATATAATGTGCCACTTAAAATATTGTATAAAGTTTTTCCGACGAGTATATTTTCCAATATTCTTGCCAACAAGTTGTGCAACGTATTGTACTCTAAATGTAAAGTGTATTTAAAAGCCAAATCCAAGCTGTTGAGCAGTAACAAATTTATTACACCAAGTTGCATGCATGAACTGCTTAATATAAATTCCAATCAAATGCTCGGAGATCAGACTTGAGAACTGACTTGAAACAACGTGGACTATGCAGTTGTTATGTTATTAGAATCGGACTCGCAAAGTTTTGCATTCAAACAATGCAAATAAATAAGCAATTTGCAACAGCAACAGCAACAGCATCACACACACATGTTCATACGCATAGTAAGCGTAATTAAGCAACAATTTTTGGTTCATATCTCTGCGGTTGCGGTGGCTCCTGTTGCAAGGACATTTAGCGCAGCTTTGGCCAAAGCGCTTCAAAGTACTTCTTAACTAAGCTTAAAAGCAAACCCAAACAGTGACAGCAGCAACAGCAGCCACAACAACTGCTGCAGCTTCGATTCGCTGGACAGCTTTTCAGTAAGATTGTTGTTGTTATTGCTGTTGTCGTTGTCGTTGTTATTGCCACTGCTGCCCAGTGAAGTGTGGCAAAGTTGTCGTCGTTGCGGCCATTAAATGGTTTGCAAAAGGATGCTCAAAGGTAGTGCTGCGAATTCCAGCAGATTAAGTTTATGCGCGGTGGCAACTTACGGGTTAAGATAGATATTACGTTTACAACTCGAAGTCTACTACAAATTGACACATTTTAATAATTAAAAAGTGGCAGGACAAGTCGAAGAAACGATGCCCTGCAGTGATGCTTAAAATACCATATGTATGTTATATTAAAATGTTTAAGATAGATAATTAAGAATTTTTAACAAATACTTTCAGGCTTGAAAACAGCATTTGAAAACTTCTTTAAAAAATTGAAAATAGAATAATAGCAACTTTCAAGTATTCTTCCTTTTTAATTTTTCTTACATTATATTATAAGAGATAGAGCTATTTTTCGACAACACTTGTTATGTTTGTTTCAAACTTTTGCCAGGTTCACTTCTCCGCAAATCGCCAAAAATTGAATAACAAGCGTAATTTTAAAGCTAGATAAGACAAATACTATAATAACTGTAATATTATATTTGTGATTCCTGAAAAATTGGTTGAGATCAGATAAAAATTGTATAAGTTATTTAAGAAAAATATATGGCAAATAAAGGGTCATTGGCTGACAATCACTCTATTTTGCACTCTATTATATTAATATGCCAAATATTAGACTATATGTTATATTTCCGTATTTTTTCAGTATAGTGTAGTACTTTAATACGATTATAGCCTTTTAAACAAATGGAATATGAAAACTAATTCTATATTTTATGTTATTTTATGTTATATTATTTTATTTTATTTCATTTCATTTTATTTAGTTTTATTTTTCTTATTTAATTTTATTTTAATCGAAATTTTAATTATTTTATTATTATTCTTTTTATATTATTTATTTGTGAAGGAAAATAAAAATGCGCTATTTTAGTAAATACTTAATATTAAAACATGACCCGATTAAGGCCTCAATCATCTCGGCTAAATTGAATACAACGAAAAGAGGAGCAAACTGAAAAACATGGATAGAAAGTGAATGCCAGCTGCAAATCCAATCAAACCGGATGGTGTACCAATTTAATAAGCCACAAAACAGTGCTTACAACAAATAAAGCCATAAAGACTTGCTTTGCTTAAGCTCCAACCGAGCGACAAGCTTAACCAAGGGCACATTGGCGAAGGGTGCACTAGCTAGCTATGCTTATAGTACTATTTAGGAAGGGGAGACCAAGCCAAGCCAAGCAACTGTGGAAAGCTAAGCGCATTGCGGTTGCCCATGGCCACCACTTGCACAGAGTGTCGTCGCGACTTTCTTACTGTACTCTCCGCCTTCCCGCCAAGAGGCAATTCGAATTCGCGAGCAAAAAGCAAAATGAACTTTTCACCTGTCCCGCGAGTCAAGGAACTTCGATGAGTGCCATTTCAAGGAGGTAAATACTCAAACTCAACTCGACGTTGTCTTCATTTGCGGTTAATTTCGTCTTAGTGGCGACGCCACTGCCGCCGTTATCCTTGCCACAATGCTGGAGGGAGTAAACGATTGTGGAAGGCGACAACTTGTAGTGCAGTCTCCCGAAAAGTTGTGTTGGCTTAGTGCAGCTTTTGGGTCCTTGATTCTAGTTGTAGTCGTAGTCGTTGTCCTTGTCTAGCCTTTTATTCGCCTAATTTCCGTTGCACACCCACATCCTGCCGCTAATTGACGCCGCTTAGTGTC
Organism: Drosophila sulfurigaster albostrigata; assembly: GCF_023558435.1. Taxonomy (NCBI): domain Eukaryota; kingdom Metazoa; phylum Arthropoda; class Insecta; order Diptera; family Drosophilidae; genus Drosophila; species Drosophila sulfurigaster. The sequence continues at coordinate 24,654,191 of NC_084881.1, forward strand.
GTCGAAAATCTATAAACACGAAAGCTGCCAGTTGGGAGTGTAATGCGGCTATGTCCTTTGTCCTTCGTCCTTGTGCGTACTTAAGTACAATAAATCTGTTTATCTCGGTGCTTTATAGCTGCCAATGTCCTGCCATTGTGCCGCTTAAAAGTTGCTTCGTTTGGCGATAAAACAAAGTTTCCTTTCCCCGCGCATTTATGTGGCTTGTTTAATGTGTGTGTGTCTGTGTGTGTGAGCAGCAAATTTGAGCGCGATTTGTACGAGATTATCCCTAGAAGCCGCTGTAAAGTCTCGCTACAATTAAAGGTGTGCACAGGAAATGAAAGACAGCGGCAAAAGAAGCCCAGCGAATGAGAGACTGACTGACGGGCTGACTACAAAGTGCTTAGCCTAAGGCATGAATTGTCCACAGAGCCAGTTTACCGAATATCCTTGAGTCTTTAATGCACCGAGCACGTGAACGTCGCGTGGTCAAATCTCCTCTCCTTTTTTGGTTTTGCCTGCGGTCGAGGCAATGGACACCGCAACCAACAATAACACAATCTCCCCACTTCGACTTTGCTGTCCACCCCTGACGTGGCAGGTTCGGTTACTCGCAGGCAACCGCAAAATGGCAAAACAATCAACATGCAACGAGTCGAATGTGGCAGCCACACATGGCTGAGCGCAGGATGTGTTGGCTTAAGGCAAAGAAACAGAGAAAGTAGAAGAAACTGCCAAAGAACGCCACACAAAATGCAGATTGTGATTGACAAGTGTAATGTTGAGTGGACAAAATGCTGACCGAGTTTGTTGGTCAGTCAAATATCCATGGAGAGAAAGTTGAAAAGTGGTTCAGTTGTGCTTTAAAGAGGACTTCCCGACAAATTAAGACTGCATGCAGAAAATACACCAACGTTGTACGCAGTGTTTATTGGAGTTAATTGCGGACAGTATCTCTAGAATATAATCATCATGAAAACTTGACTTCAACTCATGTTAATCAAGAAGTATTACAGAAATTTAAACATTAATGAAACAAGTTGCCAATGAAGTTTAAAAAAGGAATAGTGAAAGTTATTGACTCACTTTGCCTATTATATAAATCATCTAGTCTAAATCGTATATCCTACAAATATGCCTTCGTCCTTTTTCATGTCAATCTAATGTTACATTACAATAAACAAAAGTTACAATAATTATGTTGCTTTTAATTTTTGCAAAGAAATTACGCATGGTATTCGAATGTTTTCGCTTTGCACTCCATCTCTAATAGTCAGTCATTCAGACGAACAGAGCTGTTGACGCTGATCAATAATATATACGTAATATTTGATGGGGTCGGAGATGCCTCCTTCTGTCTGTTTCATTAATTTCTTGAAGGCATAAAGTTATAATACCCTTCTATTCTGAAGGTAGCTTGTATCTTTAAAATCTAAGCTATTTAAATCAAAGTTCAATGCGTTCATAAATACGGCCAAAGTATAAATATCTTATATGTTTCTATATAAATATGTTGCACACACTTATCTCTTATCTTCTCTAAACTTATGTCTATTTAAACCAATTAAAACAGAGAGCACAAATTGTTAATGACTGCATTTAATTGTATATTCCCACATATATAAAGCCACAAAACAATCACGAAACTTGAGCTTGAGAAAACTTCAACTTTCAGTCAGTCCGCCCACAGTTTCCATTTGTTTTTCGTAGGTCAGCGCTTGGCTAATTCGTTTTCGGCTTAATTGTATTTCTAAGTTGCTGTTTCTCAATTTGTGCAGTTTTGGAGGGCGTGTCTATTATAGCGCCCAGTGTCTGTTGTACAAATCCAATTCACAATTGGCCCAAAAACTTTCTGTTTACTAGTTCGCGCTCAACTTCGTTGTTGTTGTTGCTGTTGCTGAGAGGACGCCAAGGAAATTTGGTCAAAAGACTTTGATGAAGTTTGCCTTTTTCGGGTTGCGGCCAAGTCGAGCAGTCGCCTCGGAAGTGGCAGTCAAAAGTCGCAGTCAAGTGTTCCTCTTCGCCGGGATTGTGCTCTATGGTCTCTTCGGCAAACGCAGCCAAGCGCAATCGACAATTGTTTTCAAGCAGAAACTTGACTTGAAGTCGAAACTGAAGCTGAAGTTGAATTTGAAGCTGAAGCTGAAGCTTCTCAAGCACTTGGTGGAAGTCAGTGTTAAGGCATAAACAAGGCAACAAAATGAAGTCGTAATTCCCTTCAGTTTTGCAATTTGCACTTCAAACTTTCATTGAATTCACATTAAGTGCGGGAAAAAAGTGCTTTTTGGCCATTTTGATTAATAGAAATTTAATAAGCTTGCCAATGGCTTTTGCCCTGTCACCTTTTATCAAACAGTTTCCTTATTGAAACGATATTTTAATATATTCATTGCGCAAACTTGGCCGGAATAAAGAAAACAAAATAATCAAGAAAACTAATAAACGGCACACGGCAAAAAACGTGGCAAAAGGGAAACTACATAGTCCCTGGGCGAAGAAGGGCGGCGACGATGCATGGGGGCGTGGCAAACAAAACGGCAGCTGTTGCCGCTCTGAAAGTTTGAGCATCAAGTGAATAACAAGTGGGCTGGCATCTGATGTTGACATGGACACCAAGGGAAACAAAGAGAGGAAAGGAAGTGAGGAACTTTTCAGGGAACTGGCGACAGTTTAAGTGTCGACTCTCTGTAACGGTAAATTGCATGCAAAAGTTGCCGCGAGATGGCGTCATTCACAGCACAAAACTAGCATCAGCTGCCGCAATCGTTGCCCATTTTGATGGCACATCTCTCTCTCTCTCTCTCTTTCTTTTTGTATGTGGACTCTTCTCAAATGACAGAATGCGAACAGTTGTCGTAAAAGTGCTTAAATATAGTACAGTGAAGAATGGTCAGGAACTATATTGATAAAGGACACCGACACAGAACGGACATAGAGATGTCGATGAAAAACAGAGCTATGACAACTGAGATTTGCGGCAAGAGAATTGTGGGAAATTCCCCTGAGAATTTATCGATTGATCAGATATGAAATTAATTCATTGACTGAATATGCTTCAGTTTATTGATAGTTTATAATCATTTTTTTTATAAATTATGAAAATAAAAAGCCAACATTTAAAATTAATATTTATAAATATTGTTAATCAACGATAGACTTGAGATTCAGGCTTCTATGTTTAAATATGATATTTTTTGTTCTAGAACTAAAAATTCAGTTTTCAATTTTGAGAAACATTAATCTAGAAATATTGTAGGTTTATTGATTTAGGAAATTAAATTTTAGTTTCAATTTTGACATAATTTTTGTTAGATCCGAGAAGTTTTTCTTGATTTTGACACGTTTTTTCTTTTTATTGAAAATTATAAAAGTTCAGTCTCCTGTAAAGAACATTCCCAACTTTTAAGCTTTGCTGGACTGAGAATGAAACTTGTAATTTAAGCTGTAATTTGTTGGCTTTTAGAGACCTAAAAATATTATTAAATGAAAATATGATTCAAAAATTTAGCACTAGCTTTGTTTTTGCAATAGATTTTAGTTTAGCGCATCACTCTCATTCATATAAATTTCATATGCTGCCTCTGTATTTCTTGTCAAAAACATTAAAGTGTAGTATTTGTTTTCTGAATCAATTCCTTGACCATTTAAAAAAAAACTACATTTTCTAGCACAAAATTGAACACACAAATTCAGTACGAAATTAACGTGTTTTTGTTTTTTTGGTGGTAAGCGCCAAGTTGCTTATCTAAACCCATCCACAAAAAAAAAACCAAAAATCGATTTATTGCCGTTCTCGTCAAAGAAATTAGAGCAATTGAATCCCTCCTCAGCTCAGGGGTGGGAAAAACGACGCAAGACGCTGTAGATGGAACGAGCAAATGTTAACAAAATTTATCTTTGATAAGATGGACAAGAAGTTGCAGCATTCACATCACCAACAAAAACAACAGCATCAGCATCATACACATGCATCGTATCTCTTTAATAACAATCAGTCAACAAAATCGCTATCGAATCCACTGCAAGCCAAGCTTGTGGCAATGGAGAGCAAGTTAAAGCACGGTTCGATCTCAAATGTGGCAACTGCAACAACTGGAGTGGGAGTGGGAATGGAAACAGCTGTGGGAGCAACCACAAGTCACACGAATAACCGGAGTCTGAACAAACCAAGCCAACATTTTGGACTGCGTCAGGTGACGCTCAAGGACCCAGTAGGACATCGAGAGCGTGAACGCCATGAGGGCGGCAGAAGCACAAATGCAGCTGGCTTTAAGCGTTATTGTGTGCCACAAACTGGGCAGCAACAGGCACAACAGCAGCAACCACAAGCTCAGCCCATTGTGCCGCTGCTGAGTCAAGTGCAGCGTGTCAATCACGATTTAGCCGATAAACTCAATCGTCTGGCCCGACGCAATACGATCAAATTCAAGGAGCTGACCGCGTTGCAGGGTCACGACAAGAACACGGAGGCGTTGCAAGAGTTGCAGACATCGATACCGGAAATTAGCAAAATCTTTGATGTGCATTGTCGCATTGGCAGCGGCACCTTTAGCACCGTGCTGCTGGGCACCTTGCAACGCGAGCGTCAACTGCCCGAGGCGCAACGTCGTCGCTTTGCCATCAAGCATCACAATCCGACCAATCATCCGGAGCGTATATTGCGGGAATTGGAATGCATGTTTCGCATGGGCGGTGATCACAATGTGATTGGCATCAATTGCTGCATACGCTACAACGATAATGTCGCCTTTGTGATGCCGTTTATGAGTCACGATCGCTTTCACGACATCTATCGCAATCTAAGTTTGCTCGAGATCAAGGATTATTTGCGCAATCTTCTGGTTGCTCTGCAGCATGTCCACAAATTCAAAGTCATTCATCGGGATGTGAAGCCGAGCAATATTTTGTATAATCGTCGCACTGGTAAATTTCTCCTCTGTGATTTTGGTTTGGCTCAACGACTGGCCGACGATGGCAGCCTGATACAAGCCTCCGATTTGAGTGGCGCTGCTGCGCTGATGCGTGACATGGATGCGGCGCAACAGCAGTTGATGCAACGCGAGGGCAACAGTCTGCAGGACGAGGCAGATGCAGAGCGTCGCATACGTGCCGCAGGCGGTGGCACAGCGGCGTTCGGTGAGCCATCGATGACGTCGACGGCGGCCACATTGCTGCTAACGGAGCCCACCAAAAGGGAGTTGGCTGCCCAGAAGGCGGACACGCAGCGGCTGATCAATCGACTGCGGTATGTGAACAGTAATGTGGATCCCAATAACTATGTGGTATCGACGAATAGCAGCAGAAAGGAGATGCATGCATCCAGGGCAGGCACACCAGGCTATCGACCGCCTGAGGTGCTGCTGCGTTATCCATACCAGACGACGGCCGTTGATGTTTGGGCCGCAGGTGTGATAATGCTCTCAATGCTGTCCTCGTTGCATCCATTTTTCAAGGCGCCCAACGATTGTGCCGCCCTCTCGGAGATTATGAATCTCTTCGGGGACTTGCAGGTGCGCAAAACCGCTTTTATGCTCGATCGCTTGGTGTTGATCACCCAAAAGGTGACGGCCCTCGATTTGCGACGCGTTTGCATGCGCTTCCGCTATGCCAATCATTTCCTCTCACCGGAAATGCAGCGACGCCATCGTCGCTCCGATGGCAGCACGGAGTTGTGTCGCCTTTGCGAACAGTCGACTTTCAATTGCATTTGCAAGCACAGTTGTCATGCGCTTGAGACATACAACGAACTGGATATGTTTCCGCATCATGCCTACGATCTGTTGAGTCGTCTACTCGAGGTGAATCCACAGAAACGCATCACAGCCGAGGAGGCCCTCAAGCATCCGTTCTTCGGTGAACATCATCGCATTGCCAGCGGCGTGCCATTGCATCAGCTGCAACAGCAGAGGCAGCAGCAACAGCAACAGCAACAACAGCAGCGTTCACGGGACTCGCTGCCATCCGCCGGATCACGCACATTGACGCCATATGTCAGCTATCCGAATGGCACCAAGTCAACCAATCTGCCGGAGTTGGCCAGCCGCACAGGTGTCACAGCCTCAGCTGCTACCGCAACACAAGTAGCTGCAACAGCAGCAGCAGCAGCAGCAACAACAGCTGGAAATGTTTGAGTTTAGTACAACAATTGGTTTATCGTCTAGTGTGCAACCAAAAAATGCAAAAAATTCTATTGTAAAGTGCAAAACTCTTCAAATTTTGCATCAACATACCATTTACATACATATAAATAGAGTATTTGGTGGCTTTGTTCTTTTACCTTTGATTATTATTTTCTGTTCACTTTTGTCTGATAAAAAATTTGCCATAAAATAAGACGTCATGAATTTTCTCGTCTTCTAATCTTGCCTTTAGCCAATCAATTTCATTGTGGATTTATCATATTTATGACAATATTTTACAAACATCAATTTCCCAATTGGTTTTTTCCCCCTCATCCCCTTGGCTGTTCACATTTTTCTTTGTTTTCTTATCAATTTTGCATTTATTGACAGCCAAATATTTGTTGTTGTCATCGTGCATGACTCAATGCACAATTGGCCGACTTGGCTATGGCCGATTTTGTGTGCAATCTTGGGGCCAAAACTCAAGTCGAAAAGTAAATCGTGTTGACAGTTCCAGCAAAATATTGACCCAAAGGTCTTTCATCTATTGCACTGGAATGTTGTGACGTTTTGAATGTTTTTGTGTGGTGTAGTTGACTAGAGATTAATTTACAATTTTTTTTTTTATTTATTAAGTAGTTGAACCTGGACAGCAATAAAGTACCATAAAAACACATTTTAGGGAAAACTCATTCAGACCAAACTTCATACTCATATGTATCATATTTACATACTTACACTACCGTTCTGTTACAGAACTTTAACTGAGAAAAAATAATGGCATACTTTAACGATCTTTATTCGAAGAACTTCAGCTACCAATATAAATTGGATACTTGAGAGAAATATGCAACAAGTAAGAGATGAAAGAGTATCAAAGTGACTTGAGTCTAGTTTCAGTTTACTTTATCACAAATTTCAGCTTCAACTTGCAATCATTTTACCTTTGAGTTTAGTGTCAAACATGAGACTCCTTTCAGTTAGCTGAAGCTAACTATCCACATTCATTCGAAAACAATGTTTTGTGCCGGTAACATCGCTAGAATAATTTTAACATTAATATTTTTTACAATTATATTTGCGTTACCTTTGCACTCTAAACGCGCTTTTACTTTTATTAATTTATTTTATACTAACAAATTACGCATAACATCTTAAATTTTAACCAAAATAACGTGTTCCTAAAAAAATTAGCAACGGTAAGCAGCGAATTAAAAGTAAATAGAATGCATCCATTGATGCATCGACCATCGACTATATAGTGTAGATGACGCATACATATATTCTTGATCAGTGACAACTGCCGAGGCGATATAGCCATGTCTGTCTGTCGGATAAAAGATGAGGACGATATCAAAATCAACGGTGACGATGCGGGATGTTTTAAAAGTGCGTTAACCCAAAAAACGAAGCACAAAGTCAAAATAAATTTTTTTTTCTTTACTTCTAAGTTGTAGTCAATTCGCACATAATTTTTATTAGCACCGATGACACTTCTGAAAGACAGATCGAGCTAAAGTGGATAGAAATGCTTTGGAGAAATATGAAAATATTGTAAAAAAGTCACAGAAAAAGGTGCTAACTTTACAAACACAAAAATATGGCGAAAGTGAGCTGAAATTGGCGCAGAAAAGTGAAGAACTTGGCAAGCAACAATTGGAAAAACTTCAAGCACAATTGGAAAACCTGAAGGAGGAACAGAAGTTGGTGAGCTGAATAAGCAAAAGGGCGAACTTAAAACAGAACATGAGGCGCAAATTAAAGATATTGCAAGCCAACATTCATCTTCTGCAGAAGCTAAATGATGGCTTGCAATACCTTTAATTTGCGCCTCATTTTCCGCTTTGATTTCACTCTTTCGCATTTTCAGCTCACCAACTGGCTTGCAGAAGCTGAATGACGGCTTGCAGAATTCTTTTTAATAAAATTAGGTTAAATTTATTTAATAAATATATATTTAGCAAGTTCGCATTTGATTTGGATCTCTGCAAAATTTATTAAATTATTTTGTAACTCCCTACCTTGATGCCCAGTTAATAATTTATTCTTCACAAACTTCTTTCTACAACTCCAGGGAACTCTGCCCGAAAATTTCGAATTCATTATCTCCGCCTTCTTCTATCTGATTATCATTATTGTCTACACACGCCCCTGTTATTGGAAGCTCAATTTCAGGAGCTACAACATCTCTTAGTAGGCTTTTTAGCGTCCCTTTAGATTTATAGTGGGTCAGAGGAATCCAAGGCTTTATTAAACACATCTGAATCATATATATATATCATATGAGTCATATGTACCATATTTACATATTTACATATTTACATTAGTTCAATTTCGAATGTCTTGTACATTAAAAATCATTGCATACTTTAACATTTTATAATGTTAAGCTGCTTGTCGATTAGCGAATAAAACCATTGCATACTTTTGAGGATGTAGCGGAATATTGAAATTAAATAATATTGCATACTTTTCGCTGCTGGTAGTAAGCAGCTTTTTCTTTTCTTCTTCTGTACAAACCCATAATCATTGTTTTATGATTTATTTCAATTTATTATTTCAGTAAAATAATAATTTGAATTAAATTAATAATAGATTTTTATTCAGAAATTGAATAAAACTTCTGTAAATATAATTTGGTAATCTTTTCTAAAACTAAAAGTAATACAAATTACAATAGGTGTATAATAATTTTATGCTAATGATACTGATTTAAATCCCTGTTTAAAGCTAATGAAGAATCAGAATTTTAAAGCTCTTCACTTTTAACATTTGTGATGACGTCTAACATACGCTTAACATTGTGCAACATGTTATCTTTGCAATGTGACGTAAATAAAGTAGACGCCACCTGAATTCCATTTGCGGGGATTTTAACACTCGCCAGCTCACTCACACGCTACGCTTCCAAACGCTTGCAGTGTGCACGCCCAAAAGGCTTTCAGCAGTTCGTTTGAGGCTTAGTCTCAGTTGCCCATTCCCATCTTATAGCAGCAGTTTCATATTCTTTCACAGCATCTGTGCTCACTGGACTCTCGAGCTCCCCGTGGAGTCATAAACATTTCTCACACACACACTGCTCGCACATACTGTGGCATCGTCACAGCCACAAAAGCCGCGTGCGCAGCTCACCGGACACAATGCGGCTTATCAGGCAGCCGAGCAAAGTAACAAAAAACTGTGGCCACCTCTCGTGTTATATGTATGTGTATCCTTCATGCTACGGGCACTGTGCCACCGTCATCTCTACCGCCTTTCCGCTGCTGACTGTGGCTTCAAAATGGCCAACGACGCCGTTGGATGCCGCTTTATGGCACATGATAGATTAGTCTGGCCACAGGTGTGTGCGGCTTATTGTAACCTCAGTCTATGGCTACCTCATTTATTTTTACGTTTTTTTTTTGTTGTTTGTGGTTTTGGTTTTGCTCGGATCTCTTTTTGAGGTTTTGTTAGACGCTTACTCGCAGATAGCAGTAATTAAGTAATGAGTTGCGCTCTAATGTAGGCAATACTTTGTTTTTTAATGAGTTTCGGGTTAAAGTCAAAAAGATTTACGAATTCATATGAAATAATTAAAGCGTCATCAATTGTAAAAGGCACTTTAATTAAACGATTCATTTCATTTTAGTTATACAATACTTTTAGAGCTTACTAAAAGTTTAATCTATCACATGTTTTGAACTGTTTTGCACAGTCAAGTTGAAGTTGTACCACTTGCTTAAAATATGAGTTGAAGTAATTCAACAGCTTACAAAGCAAACATTATTACATTAACTTATTATTATTATTTAATTTGCATTCTTCAATATATAAATAAATCATAAATTTAGTTTATTAGATATTATTATTTTTACAAGTATTTTATTTCAAAGGAAACCAAAATTTTTCAATATATTATATTAATTGATTTTTTATGTAGTTTACTAGATATTCTAACTTTTACAATTATTTTATTTTAAAGTAGAGAAAAATCAATAAACTTAAATAATTTCTTCAATGTCATATATAATTCCAATGAATCACTAATTTATCAATTATTACATCTATAATTATTTAAGTTTTTCTATTTATGATGATCCTAAATGGAGACTAAATCTCAATATTCTTTAAGTATTAACAATCAAGAGTCTTGAGTTCCAAGCGCAACTTAACCCACTTAACTTTTCAAACTACAATCGATTGCTCATAAGTCGTCATCGATTAGCTTAAAGTGTCATCAGAGAACTATCCAACACGACTTGGCGTTCCCCACAACTGCAAGTTGTGCAACACTTCAATTGTGATTCAAAAGCCTTTTAAAGTGCTCATGCGGTGCAATGTCCTGACCCCAAAAACATCGCTGAACTGTTGACTTATCCATTGCTCATGCTTTCATATCTCTCTCTACTCTCTCTCTCTTTCCCTCTCTCAGTCTGTCTGTTGCGCTGTCTAACTGTTCATCTATCTGACTGTCGCGTTGTGTCTTTTGCCGTCGTTTTGTTTGTCTGTTTGTTTTTGCCCGCCTGTCGCGTTTTGTTTGCCATCCCACATGCGTTGGCCTGGCCCCATGTTAAGGCAAGTTAATGCGTCATGGTTATCTTTGCACGCTCATCACCAGCACCCTAGCCACGGCGAGAGCAACAAAAGGAGCACCAGCAACAACGATGGCAAAAGCATTCATCGATGAGTAGGATAATGATGATGTGAGGACAACGATGATAATAACGATGATGAACCTGATGATGATGCTGCTGATGCCAGCGCCAGCTGCTGACAACGTTATTGGTGTCGGGTCAGTAAATGAAGAATGATGGACCAACCAAGCACATACACTCTACTATCCACACACCCACACACACACATGTACACCCACACTTACACACACACAGACACAGTTGGTTGCACAAACGGCTGCAAAATATTTTGTCATCTTTCACGTGACGCGCTGTTGCATCAAATGGGATTTATGCGACTTTTGTGCAATGACACTGGAAGCTCTTGCTCCGGGTTTTGCTGTTGTTGTTGTCTATTTGTGCTGTGGATTGTTTTGCTGCCTGTCATTGCAATGCACTTCTTGAACTTAAACGTTAATTGGAAATTTTTAGCAATTTCCTCACTTTCCACCTGATCTGCCTGCTATCTGCCTGTACCTTGTCTTGTGCTCATGCTGTTGTTGTGGCCAATTGTGAAATTTGCTGTACAAAATATGGATTTATGTCAACAGCAGCAGCAGCAGCAATAGCAACAACTACAGCAACGTCATGCTGGCAACATTGCAGTCATTTTTCGCGCTTTTCCTGCATCGTCGTCGTTGTTGTGTCGACATTGTCAGCTGCGAGCTGTTGGCAATGCATCACTGATTATGAAAAGCTTGCTAAAAGCTGGACTCATGATATATTGCTTTTGTTGTCGCTACTGCTGCTGCTGTTTTTGTGGTATCATAGCCATCATCCTCATCATCATCACCATGATGATCAGCGTAGTCATCATAGTCAGCAGTAGCAACATCATCACATGAGCACGTGAGCCAAGGCGACAATGATGAAGTTTTATGCTTTGCCACCTGCAACACACACACACACACACACACTGCCAATAGCTGGGATAGCGCGGAGGTGGTGAAGCGCTCCGCTGGCAGATTTGGTGATTGTTGTTGAAAGCAACAACAACAACAGAAGCATGCACAAGAACAACGAGAACATTGCCAACAGCTGCAATGAAATGGAAACGTTGGCGATTTTCATTTTTGCCGCTATTTTTTTTCCTCTTTTTTTTGTATTTGTGACTTTGATGTGTAAAAGCATGTGCAGCAACAGTGGCAAGAACACTTGCTGGGCCACGGTTAAGCCATCAGCAACAGAGAACAACAACAACAATTACTTGGCTTGAATGACAAGAAAGTGTTTGTTGCCAGGACAACGTTTACACTTTAACAAATCTGTAGATTTAAAACTAAGATCCTTAAAAACAATTTAATTGTAATTTAACCAAATATTTAAATAGATGCCAAGTAAATTTGGAAGAATGTATATTTGATATTTATTTATTATATTTTGATTATATAATGGCGTTTTTAAAGTAACAATCAAATTTATTAACTATGTTGAATACTTTTTTTAAGATTAAAATGCTGTAAAATGAATTCAAAATTTAATTTTGTATTGTGAGAGTTAATTAATTTAATTTAATTTAAATTCAATTTAATTTTTTTTTTGTATTCGGTCGCTACACGATAAAAATCAAATAACAAACATAAATTGAAGCTAGATCCACGATTTTTTGAAATTAAAATAGAACTACAGTATTTATGATTCCTGATCATTACAATCAGATCAAAGTTTTAGAGGTTATTTAAGAACTTCTTTTGCATGGCTAAAAACTATCGGGTCTTTTTTATTTTAGCTGAAAATCTGATCAATTTTCTACTGTACGGCATATTTTGAATGTAGTACAATGTAAATAAACCAAAAATAAATGTTGGTATATTTTAGTACTTTGTGATATATTTTTGGCATATTTGTCGAATAGAGTCTTAGTGAAAATGAGTGGAGGGTATCTCCAAGTCGAGCACACTGTAGCTTTCTTACTTGTTTCAAATATTTACGTTTGAACCTTGAAAATGAACTCCAAATTATTGTTATAATATTGTACAATAATAAGCTTAGCAGAAAATTTTGAAATATTGCAATATTTACTTCACAAAAATATTCAAAGAAATGCCCCAAAATAGTTATACATAATATAAAAAAGCGATAAAAACGATGCTTTCAGATTAATTATCAAACTGTTTAATAATATGATTTGCGCTTATATTATATTGTAAAAATATGAATGATTATACTAAATTAATGAATGGCAACTCAACTTAAATGCTCATTAGTGAAAGTTATTTGAATTTCTGCGTAAACAAAATGCAAACGAAATTCCACTACCGAAAATCAGACACTAAGTGGATGATTATTTAGACTATAATTTAGATGATAACCCAACCTTATTAAATGCCATGCAAGTTCACAAAGTTCTTTAGGCGAAAACCTCTGTTGCTGTGTGCTTAATTCGACAGACTCGAAATGAGGTCAGTGTTGGGTGCGAAGCAGTATGTTATGACGTCAGCTGTTATTTAACGACAAGAGGCAGGAGATAGTGGCAGCGGCAACAACAACAATAGCAGCAGCAAAAGCAACAGCAAAACATTGACAACAACAGTGGCAGTAACAACATTAAAAGTAATCCAGAGCTGCAAGTGACAAACAGGACAAACAGCAAGATTAATTAACTGAACTGGACAAACCCAAAAAGGACAACAACCCGAGGTAGCAGGAGCGTCTGTTAAATCACAATAGCTGGCGACACGTCACAGTCACACACACACACACATACACGTACACATAATGACAAAGCAAGTTGATGCCCTGTAAAATATGAATTCATGCTGTTGGCTATGACGAGACAGGAAATAAAATATAAATCTCATTGTTGAGTATATTTTATAAGAATATCATTTGCATGGCATCATTTAAGTCCATCACACCTTGTTGTCATTCCTTTGGCTTTTCTAATTTTAATTAGCCAACAACAACACGCACTTTTTGTGAGCCATACAAAGGCGCCAAAATATAATTTCTGTCACTTTGACGCATCCTTGCCGCAAGTGGCATAATGTACAGTGCTTCCTTATGGCCCGGCTAACACGCTGCACCCTTCTCTCTCTCTGTGTCTCTCTCAGGTGTGTGTGGGCCACAGGTGCGTGTGGTTCGCATTTATGAACTCGTTACACGTAATTAGGGTCAGTGTGTCTGTGTTTTTGTCTGGCTATCTTCAACTACACATCGCCCGCTCTCTCTCTCTCTCTCTCTCTCTCTCTCTATCTCTGTGTATCTCTGTCTGCTGGTGTCGTTTTTGGTTGCTGGTCGAGAGACAATTAATTAGAGTCGGGCAAGTGCAGCAGCAATGCCCAACGGATGTGAATATGCCGAATGGTGCTATTGAAATCCAAAACGCCTCTTTTGTGGCCGACACAAAAGTCATAAAGCTTCTTTTTTCGGCCGGACTTTAATTAGGGCGACATGTAAATTAGCCAGCCAGGACTCAGGTGTAACACATCGGCAAGAGTGGAGCCCAAATAGTGGAGCCATATTCGGCAGACTGTCGCACTATTTATTATGGGCATTTCATACACATAGTCTCTGACGTCAGCGTGAGTGGGTGTGTGTGCCTCTGCCTTCATATACACAGGACTTTCCCACATATTGTTGCCACCTTATAGTCACATTAATTGGCAGTGGCCATTCCATTTTAATTAGTTTTCGCAACGGTCCAAGAGTCGAGAGAGTCGAGGCGAGCTCCTGTGCCCAGCGTGAATTATTATGCCAAGCGTAATATATTTTATAAAACGCCTGACTTCTGCCAGCACTGTGTGTGTGTGTGTGTGCGTGGGTGGGTGGAGTTGGGGGGTTGGAAAATTATGCAACAGCGGATATTTACGACACCGCTGCCAATGCCGTCCAATTTAATTGAGTTGCAGCGGGCTGCACTCTGGAATTTTGGTCTCTGCTGCCGGATTGCAGCTGCCAACAAGGCAAATGCCGCTCACATTCATTTATCATGGCCTAGGCGAGGGGGCGTGTCCAGGGAGGATAATGTACAGAGAAAGAGAGAGAGAGAGAGAGAGAGAGAGAGTCAGACTAATTATATGCTTGCTGCTTGAAATTAGCAGTTCAAATAGCAGTTGAAATTCAAATGATGCTTAACTGAAATGTCCTCGGGCCGCGCTCTGTGGCAAGGATCAAGTCGCGAACATGCCGCTAATCGATGAACAGACAGCTGCGAGCAAGTCTGCCATTAATTAACAGTGGAGCAAGCCAATTGTCCACGAGAGTATGAAATATGTAGCTTGTGTAATTTATTATTACTCACAAGTTTACTGCAACTTGAACATGATTGTAAAATAATGTGAACCTATTTTATAATTGGTCATGTTTAATATTATGCTTGTCAAGTTGACAGCATAAAATTAGGACATTTAACTATTTATACATTTGCTTGACAGTTCTCTCAATTAAGGTACTACTAAAATTATTTAAGAAATTTACATGGAAGTCGGTTTGACTGAATGCTCTAAATATATATATATATATACATATAACTTACATATGTCACATATTATATTTGTATTATATTTTACATTGTAATTGGACATGGCTTCTAATAAATTTTACGCATTTTAGTTTTAAATACATCATATATTAAATTTATATTATATTATGTTTAATATTATGCTTATCAAGTATTTAGAATACTTTCTTCACAATTCTCACTCTCAATTTAGACACCAGAGAATAAAATAGTTTAGAAAATTTATATACAAGTTAACCTGACTTAAATTTGAAATAGATTTCGATATTATTTTACCATATTTTATTTTTGAATACATCATATATTATATTTATATTATATTTAATATAACTCTTGCAAATACTTAAACTCGCTGACGATTTATAATACTTTCTCGACACTTTTCACTATCAATTAAGCTATTAAAGAACGAAATAGGTTAGAAAATCATGCTAACTGAAAGTTGGACATGATTTCTAAATAATTTAAAAGCATTTTAGATTCATACTTGTCAAGTGAATTGTATACAAATTTATTTTTGCTGTCTATTAGAATTCTTTCTACATAATTCTCACAGTTCATTTAGCTACAAGAAAATTATATAATTTGGGAAAGCTGATTAGAAGTTGTACAAAACGAATAAATAATATTAACTTATAACATTTATAAAATTTTCTTGACTCTTCTCACTCTCAATTAAGCAGCCAGAGAATAAAATAGTTAAGTTGACTGAAGCTTGGACAAGATTTAAAAAAAAAAAACAAAATTTTAACGCATTTCATAACAGCTGTAAAATTTTCTACATAAAAGATGAATTTTCCGCTGAGTATTTATAATATTTTCTCGACAGTTCTCAATTAAGCCACCCATATATATCAAGCAATTATAATTATTTTATTTTATGACGAAACCGTAAACTATATTTAATATTCGACTTCATCAACACACACCATTTTAAATTACTCTTGAAGTGCTGTGCATGCTCGAGTGCACACTCCCCTTCCCCCCTCGACATGAAACTATCCTTATAATAAACTACAGCTCAGAAATTTAATGAGCAAACAAAGGAAGAACATTAAAATGCACTCGAATGTCGAGTGTGAGTTATGCCAGAAGCTTAACAGCAAACGCTCTTCGACCCAAAAAGGTTTCAAGAAGAAGAAGATTAGGAAACCCAACGCAAAACTATTAATGAAAACCTCAAAAATGTAACTCGCAAAGTGGCTTAATACACATCGAAGTCCCTTCGTTGCACTGACGATCATTGCGGGGTATAATGAAGAGTTCAATGTTCATTGTGAAAGATCGGCAGACAAAAAAAGGAAGTCCTAAGAAAGGCAATAAATAGGCCGAAATGAAGACCCTCAATAGTGTATGTTGGCTTAAGCGTGTGAAATGTAGAAACACCTGTAAATGGGTAAATACTGGAACATCCCCCATGTCGAAAGGTCAACACATCTAAGGCATCGACACGAAGGATATTAGATTCAAGAAACACACTGAGCCAATTGCAGCAATGAAGTTGTTTTGATGAAGCCACAGACAGCTGCCGCAGTGCATTTTTCCCCCTCTCCTTCCCCTTCCAACGAATGTAAAACTATATATTAATCAATATTTATGGCAGCCATAAACAAAAAACGAAAAGAAAAGAAGAAATACAGAAGAAAAAGAAAACTAAACTCATCTATCACAAGAGTCGAAAATGCAGCAAAGAACACAACAAATTGAGCAACCCGAATTGAAGATGAAGGAAACCTGTTATAACAGAGAGCCAAGTGCAAGAGAGCCAAGTAAACAGATAGCTACAACATAGACAGGTAAAAGTAATAGTAATAGTCATAGTCAGAGTAGTCATGGTAGTCATGGTAAAGGTAAAGTCAAAGAGGCAAACGATAGAGTTGGGATTCATGCTTGTGTGCACTTTGACCACAAAAAGGTCAAGACGCTCCCAAAGATATAAACAGACAAACATATACAGAAATATATGCATACACAGTGAAAAGACAAACAAGCTAGTCAAATATTTATATACCCCATAATACAAATACGCCAATTGGGTATAGCACATTTCAATAAAATTGTAGTTTATGTGCAATCACTTTTAATAATGCATATGCTTGAAGTTTGTGATGTATTTTCATAAAATATTCAAATTAGTTTAATTTTGTTTGATCAAACCTTTAAGTATGTTTGTATATTGTTTTATAATACATATTTTTAAAGTAAATATATATTCAAAATTTCAATTGAGCAATTCTTTTATTCATACTTTTTGGACTTTAACGTTTATTTTCATAAAACATTCAAATTAGTTCAATTTGTTTGATCAAACCTTAAAGTATGTTTGTATATTGTTTAAAATAACGTTCATAAAACATATTTTTAAGGTCAATATATTTCAAAATTTCAATAAAATTTTAGTTCATGTGCAATTCTTTTCAAGAATTCACATTTTTTTACTTCAAAATTTATTTTAATAAATATTAAAATTTGTTAACTTAATTTGATTAAACCTTGTAGTATTTTTGTATACTGTTTAAAATTATGTTCCTGAAATGTAATTTAAATTTTGTTCAAATATTATACAATATATATTTTATGTATTATTTTTATTCATAACTTAAAACTACTATGAAATATTTTTAAAATATTTTCTTTTTAATTATATTAGTTTCATTGATTATTACATATATTTAACAGGGTATTTTCAATTTTCTCATTCCCCTTGCTCGATTCCCCTCTACCGTTTTTCTCCTTTCCCATCGACAAGTCTTACTCTTAAGGGCTGTCCAGCAGCCCGTAACAAACTAGATAGATAGACGAGCGGAGGATGGCGGTGGGATGGTCAGGAAAGGGTCTGTGGACGGGGACGGAGACGGGTTGGGACTGACAACCGTAAAAGTGTTGCCTTTGCAATGGAATGTAAAGTCATCTTCATGCATAAATAAGCGCGCGCCCCGTTGACTGAGGCAGCTAGCTTCAACTTCAGCTTTAGCTTCATATGTGAGTCTCTCCGTCGTTTGTCTGTCCGTCTCTGTGTCCGTATAAACCATATCAATTTCCATATTAAAATAGTTGGAAAACAAGTGGCATAGGTAAAGCAATAGGAAATAAGTAGTCGGAATTGTGTGAGTGTGTGTGTGTGGCACAATTTTCTTTGATTTGTGTCTGCTGTGTTGTGTATTTTCCCACACATCATTTTGCCAACATTTTCTTCTTCTTCTCAACGTCCACACATATTTCTTCTAATTGAATGCACATCCAAGTACTGCCGATTCACTTGATTCACTTTTCCAGTTATGTTCGTTCAGTTAAAGAAAAAAAGTGGAAAAAACTTTTGGAAAATGCTTAATTTCATTAAATTTCATGAGTTGTGTCTTTTTTTCCTATGTTACTCTATAGGTGTGAACCTCTATATACATTTAGTATTTCCCCATTTGTATTTTTAACGTTTTTCTTACAATCTGAATTTTATAATTGATTGTTTGCTTTTCTTTTTCCTTGTTTTTGATTGTTTTTCTTTTTTTGGTGTGGACTTTAAAATTTTTCAACGCTGATGCAGCAAATTTTTTCGTAGGTTCTGAATGAAATCAAATCCAAACTCTACTCTGCTTTGAATTTAATTTGATTATTCACAGTCAGTTAGACAGACAGATGGGGAGACAAACTCTATTTTGACAATGGACATATAACATATAAAAGTTTCAGAAAAATGCAATTTGAATTGTAGTTTGAATTAAATTTGATTATGCAATACGTCTGATAGAGAAGTACATCGTTTAATTATTTATGCGAATTGTTGTTCAATCTTTGCTCTCTGACAGCAACTGTGTGACAATCTGTTAGATACAAATCCAAGTTTTAAACAAGCCAAAACAACTGCGTGAAAAGAAGAGAGTCGACTTGGAAATACTGTGAGTATTGAATAGGAATATTGGAAGAGCTTAAATAACTTTATATGTAGTAGAATAATTTATTAAAAGCAGCATCTAAAGAGAAATTGATTGAGTGTTGAAAATGTAATATCACTTATTAAGGAAATATTCCTAATTAATGTGTTGTTTACTATTGAAAATTTGATACTCAACAAATACAAAAATATAAAAAAGTTAAAATTTAAATTTGATAAGAATGCTTTTTTTGCGAGTTCTTTTTAATTATTGCAAAAAGTATTATTAAAAAAGTCTTTAATTATTAAAAAGAAATCACCAAAAGCATTAAAGAATATTGACCATTTATTAAATTTAATAACAATATTTTATACCTAAAATACTTAACAAAGATTGTTAACTATTGAAAATTTAATTTTAAAAAATCAAAATTACTAAAAAGGAAAAATAAATCATCAAAAGAATTTTAATAAATTCAAAAGTTTGATAATAATTTTCTTGATGTGAAATATAGTAATTAATTAATTTTAATACATCTTAAAATATAAGAGCTTAAAATTCAAAATAAAAATATTAAGATATTGTTTGTTTTCCTAGATTAATAATTTATTAAAATTAAAATATTAATTTATGAAAAAAAAGAATATTCTACATTGCTTTTTTAGATTCATAGTTCATTAAATTTAACAATAAATTTTAATGAATAACGACAATATAAATTTTCGATCTATAAAATCACTTTTTTACTCATCTGTACGATCCACATAGAACTTCGATTCTCTGCGAGGTATTCGGAGTTCGCAAGACAAACTTTTATTGCATTTGGAATCTGTGTGGTTTTTCGTGTCGTTGTTGTTGTGACTGCTGTTGTTGTTTTTTTCCTCTCTTTTATTTTTGGACCATGGCTAGCGTTAACTGCTCGGATTATTTGAAATTCAAGTGTCATCAAGTCGAGCTTTTGAGGCCACCGACTGCAGTGGGCAATGGACAGTGGGAAGTGGGCGTGGCGCGGTCATGTGGGCCAGTCTCGAGCGCGCAACAATTTATGTGCATTTATGATTGAAAGGGACAAAACAGGAGAGCGAAGAAGAAAAAGCAGGAGGTGAACGAAAACGAAATGAAGAACGGACAATAAGCGCAAAACAAATGTCGGAGACAACGACACAAATTGAATTGGCTAAAAAGTTTTAATTAATTTATTGTTACTTCAGCTGCCAGCTTGTACTCCGTATTTATCCTCTTTCTCTCAACCAAAAAAAAGAGACAGAAGGGCGAAACAGTAAACCTAGTTGGCTGCTCATTTAAATTGTTATGTTTGCTGTGTTGGGGACACTTTTCATTTTCATTTTCAGTTCGCATATTGTTGTTGCTCTTGCTCCTTGTCGCTGTTGTTGTCGTAGATGTTTTCGAATTAATGCATGGCTGCAAAAGTTGGCTAATTGTCTAGTGTCTGTGTGTGCGTGTGGGCTACAGCTCAATTGAGAAGAGGGTGCAGTAAATTGAGTATCCACTTGGTCTGGGTAATGGCCAGCCATGAGTCAGCATCTTTTTTGGTCCACTTGCTGCTTGTTGGCGCCCTCAAGGCATCTTTCACAACTTTAACCCATCAAATACAATTTCACTTTGGTTTCAGAAGCGCAAAAAAAAGGAACAAACTAAACTGAAAGTTTTCTAATTGAAAGCATTATCCCTTGCCTAACACCTACTGCTACAACATTAACAACAAAATAAACGTACTTTGGATTTGTAAATGAAAATGTAAATTACTTAAACGCTTTGTTGAAGCTTCGAAAGCGCATTGAAAAGAGATTAAATCGGCAATTATTTGAATGGCAATTGCAGATAGAAATTGTATTTGTAAATCAGCTTTAGATATAGCTAAAAGTATACTTGTTAATATTTAAAAAAATTAGAGAGTTAAGAGTTGTTTTTTGAAGTGCAATTTGATTTTATTAGTTTCGTGTTATTGTCTCTAAAAGATTTTTAACTAACAAGTAAGAAACCTACAGTTGAGTGTGCTCGACTGTAAGATACCCGGTATTGGTTTTAAAATATATTTAGAGTAATGATATAGTATCACATTCAAAATATATCACAGAGTGCAAAATATACCAACTAAGATACGTAGTAAGTAACCGCTATGCATATGCTTTATAGGGTCGAAGATATCTCCTTCTGTCATATACATTCATTTTTTTATAATACCCTTCTATGCTATCAGTAGCAGGTATAAATCCATATATTTCTTATATGTCATAAATAACTTCAGCAGCATTTGCACCATTTATTTGCTAAACACAAAAATGTATTTTAATCCCAGCTTGTACTTGATATCAATAAATTGAATGCAGTGTTCTACCTACAGCTCTCTTTCCATCTCACTCCTTATCGATAGCACTTTAAATCAAAATACAGTAATTGCCTTGGCCAAAACAAAATGGTCATTTGGTACTTCAGAGGCAAACCCGAAAAATGTTGCTGTGACATTTTTATTGAATTTTAATTTATGCCTCTGACATTTTTCTAAACAACACAAAGAGCAACGTCAACGACAACAACAAAACCGAAAAACGGGTCGAGAGGGTCTCGATAGTTGAGAGTCGAGGCATTGTTGAAACCAATATCAAAATCAAAGTCAATAACCTGGCTAAAAGGCGGCTGCTGCTGTTAGTGCAGCGTTGTTGCAACCAAAAACCAAAACAGAGAAAACGAAAAAAAAAGCAATTTTAGTTCTTGAAGCGTGACTACAAACGACATTTTCCAGGCACCGTCTTGGACCTTTTTCGAGATGCAGACAGGAGGAGGTCGCCTTGTTTTGATTACCTGATTACCTGAGACTGAAACTGAGGCTGCGCTGAAGATCTTGGCAGTTGGAGTTCAATGACATTGTCGCTGTGAGGTTCGTTTCTTTAAAATGCAGTTAAAGATTTTCTAGATATAATTTCGGGGTGTATCTATTGTCGAATTTTTATGGCTACTTAGCCCAAGAAACTGCAGGCAGTCTTTCGGCTTTGATATGGATTTATGTAAATGCGCGTTAGGATTTTCTTTTATGCTGTCGATAATCGTTGGTTCACTGAACTCAGCCTAGCCAAAGGTGACAGTTGATAAGCAGCATTGCACGTTGTTGCATCATCAACAAGTTGTGGCAAGAATTTTCGCCTCAACTGGCAGCGAAGTAGAGAAAATACAATTTTCACACTCGACGAGAGAAGCAAACATGGCATTGGCTAATAACATAAGCGGGTAAGCAAACAACTCCCCCCTCACTCCCATCTCTAGCTCTCTGACTCTGACAGCGCCGAGAGAGAGAGAGAGAGTGCGAAAACTAATAAAGACAAGTGGCAAGTCAGTAGCAATTGCCCCAGCTCTAGCACAATCCACAAACCATGTCCAATCTCTGCCACATCTTTGGTTGCATGCACTTGTCCTGCCCAGATCCTTTCAGCAAACACATGGCTCGGTGTCTCGGTGTCTGGGTGTGTGTGTGTATGTGTGAGGCGTCCCATTAGTGCCGTGCGCTAATCGCCATTGTCCACCCTTGTCAAAGTCGCACAAGGATAGAAACTTTTGCTCTGTTTGCTCTCTTTTTCGTATCTCAAAATCGCAGCATTGAAACATTTTATCTGAAGCAATTGCTTCTTTCACTTTCCTTCTTCGTCTCTTTCTCCACCTCCGGCTTAGAACTAAAAGCGCAAATAAATAATCAGCAACAGTTGCCAAATACATCAACACTTTTTCCACACACACACTTAAAGGGGCGTTGGGAGCATTGTAAGGCGTGGCTGGTAGTTTGTCACTATGTAATCCCTTTTGCTTTTTGGCATTTAAGACATTTGCTGGTTGCGCTCATCTAATAAATTGCAATAGATTATTGTCAGCAGCTTTCAATGTGTCAAGTCGAGCAACCCTCGCATTTGTTATTGTCCTTATTACACTGCGCTCTCCTCCACTTCTCCACCTACACATCCTTGTAATCTTTAAGCTGCATTGCGAATTCAACTCAGCACTCGAAAAATATCATATCGAAACAGATGTAAATCGTCAAACAGATATTTAGTTAAATCGCGCGTAAGTAAACCAACCAAACAAAAAATGGGCCAACTAATGGCCAATAACGCGGCTCCTTGAGCCACTCAATTTTGGTTATCAGTGGGTCAGCAGTCAAACCACAATCGCTTATGGTTTTTGCGGCTGCTCTCAATGGCTTTTTCCATCGTCTTAATTGCTCTTGAGACGCGTCAGCTGCGATAAGCATAAGCATAAAGATGGCAAACGAAAAGAAAAAATCAATTCAAATTCGCGTCTATAACTTTGGCTCGAATTCAAGTAGCACTTTCAAGTTGCAACCGAGAAAGCGATGGAAGTTGAATTAAACTTGCCCAGACTTGGCTGCGTTGAGTGTGATAATTCTATTCGAGACTTTTGCTCTTTGCTGGTTTCTTTACATTTTTATACTTACTTAACAACGAGCTGCAGAAGAAGCTAATAGAATATCTTTGTTCTGTCAGCTAACTGCATCTTTATTAAAACTTAAAACACTTTTAAACATTTCAAATTTAATTAGGACCACCCAATTTAACATATATTGCATTCAAGAATAAATAAATTGTATATATATTAATTACACGAATTACAAGTTGACCGATAAACAAAAAACAATGCTAGTGTTCATAACCAAATGTTATTTAAATGCATATTTATTATTCTAATGCATCACCATTAAAGCTGCAACTTCAAGAGGTAAACATTTTATTTATTTTTATAATTGTAGGAAACCCAAAATTCAATCTGGAAGCATCACTTTGAATGCAAATTCCATAAAGCTTAAAGTGCTGTAAAGCTTATTAATAATAACTGTAATTCAAGACGCAAATGAAAATTGCTTAATTGATGATTAAAACTGCTGCAATTAGAAACAAACAAGGCAAAATACTTCCACCTAGCGAAATTTAATCTCTACACAAATGTGCGAATGATTTCCAATTTCCATGAAGCTGCTTTCATGTAAATCACGTAAAAAAGTTTGCATGTTTTAATTTGAAAAATATATTTTTCTTAAATTATTGATGCTTATGCTTAACTTGGTCGATTTAGTTGCCTAATTTGATTAATTATTAAACAAATATTTAAGGCTTCTGCCGAGCAAAATTTAAACAAGTTGCATGAGTAAATAACATTGTTTTCAATTTTTGATTAGATTGCAAATAACAGCAGAATTTAAGGTTTTCACTCTTAGAAATTTAATCTGTACAAAAATGAGTGATGTAAATTTCAGCTACCAAAACAAAAATTAAACTACTCAGTTTGCATGAGAAATATACTTTTTGCAATTTTCAACAGATTAAATATCAAAGAATAAATAATTTTACTATGTAATAGAGTTTATTAAATTATGTTTTCAAAAATAAAAAACTTATATTCATTGCACAAAATAATTTGATATAAAATTTATACAACATTTTCTTGCAACAATATTGAATTTATTTTGCTAAGCTGTCATTTTTTGGCCCTAATCACATTTAGTAAAGCTTCAAATATTTGTTGACTTTACTTAATACTTTTACACACTCTCACTCAACTATGTTTATGCTTGAAACTTGGCCCCAGGAGTATTTGATTGATGTTATAGAGGTTCAGAGTAGACGCTTTTGCTCACATCGCTTGACCATTGAGTTTTCAATTTTCCAATTTTCCATTTATAGTCCTGCACATGACACAGACCCCTATAGGTCGGCAACTTTTAATTGATGCCACGGTTTTTGCAGCCAAACGTGCAACGCGACTGTTAGCCATGGCCAAGACAATGGGCAAACATTGAACATCATCAGCAGCAGCAGCAGCAGCAGTAGAAGCAGCAGTGGGTAAAGTTTTGTGTAACATAGACAAAACTACTAAATGTCAAAAGTGTCAAAATTTCTTAGAATTATGTCTTGAGAACATCAAAAGTTGCCCGTAAAGCTCAAAGCTGACTGCAAAGTCTGTTGCGGTTGCCAGCTGCAACTCGTCGTTGTTCGTTGTTGCTGCTGCTTTGGTTTTTCTTACATGCCGCAAGTTTATGCTTGTAACATTTTCGACACATTAACGAGGGAGAGAGTGGGGAGGCAGAAGGATGCAAAAGGTAGCAAAGTAAAAGAGGAAACGATGACGCTGGGCACGTTTTGTCTGCTTTTCTTGTGCTGCAAAAATTGAAGGCAGCTCAAAGCACACCTTCAACGCGGTCTCTGTGTTGTGTGTGTGTGTGTTTGCCTGGGTGTGCCTGTGTGTGTATGTGTGTGTGATAGTTGGCCATGCGATATGTGAAATTGAGAACAGTAATGACGTTGTCAACGAAACGTTATGCCAACTGACAGACACGCCAAGAGTCACAAGAGCCAAACTGAGTCACGTACTGCAGCAGCAGCCACAACAACAACAACCACAACAACAACAACGACAACAACAACAACCAAAGCAACAACAACCCAGGCAATGGCAGGCTGTTCCAATTTCAAGTCTTTGCCGTAGCCAAATACAATTAAGTAAATAATAAGGAGCTTAAGAATGTTGCCAGCAACATGTTGCGCTACATGTTGCCCGCACTTGCATAGATGCGGGTGTAGGAGAGAGAAGGCAGCGGGCAGCCAGCATCAAATAGAATAGAGTGTTAAGCTAAAACCATACAATATGTGGCCAAGAGCATAAGTAAAGCATAAACGGACAACGGACAGACAAAACAGAAACAGAAACAGAAAACGAAGCAGGCCAAAAGCATTGAAAGCGAAGACTTAAAACAAATGAAGGGGGCAAGAGGAGCGGGGGAGAGCTGCTGCTGCAGCAAAACTGGGTGCGTCTTGCAACAGTAGACGATGTCTTAGGCATGGAAACCTGTTCCTCGTGATGACCATGGCTCACAGCAGCAGCAACAGCAGCAGCCAGAGCAAGTCGTAGCATGACTTTTTTTAGTGACGACACAAACCGGCTTTGCAGCTTGGCAACACAGAAGGCAAAAACGGGGGAGGAGTTGGGGCGGGGGGAGGGGTGGAGAAGGTCTGACTGCCTCGACTCGACGACTGTGCAAAGTAAACTTCACATTTGCCGTCTACTTATTGTTATGTTTTATAATATTTTAGAGACAAAAGCCAAAAGACAACGGGGCTCAACACACATACATTAGCAACAGACATGTTGAGACTGTGGCAACAGCAACTGAAACAGCAACAACAACAGGCAGAGGCAAGGCGACACTTTAGTTATTTTCCACTTCTTCTCCACTTGCACTTCACATTTCAAAGGCGCATTAAAATGCATGATGATAAAAAACGAGCGCAGGAGATGAGAACGTTGCCTTGAGGCGCAAAATGTTGCTGCTGCACGGTGCTCGGTACTTGCTGCTGCTGCCTGCAACTGGTTGCAAGTTGCATGTGGGTTGCATTCACTTTGGTTTCATCTTTAATTGTAAGCGGGTGTGTGTGTGCCTGTGTGGGTGTGGGTGTGTGTGTGTGTGTGTAGGTGTGCCAGGAATATGATACATTTTAAATTTTCAAGCATTTTACATGCTGTGTGGATGCCGAGGCAAAACTTCACTTCAAACGCTGCTCGTGGGCGTTGACGAAGTTGTGAGAGAGAGGAGAAGTAGAGTGAAACAGAGACAGAGACAGTTGTAGAGTGCTTTTCCCTCTTGCTTCTTGCGTTGCCGGGTTAATGTCAGTCGTCTGTCGTCTGTCGTCTGCGGCTATCTGGGGACTCTCAAGCTCTAAGCTCTCTAGACTGGCTTTGCCTCTTGCCAAAAGGTTAAGTAGTTGAGCCTGTGTCGGGGTCTGGACTCTGCAACTCATGCCACACAGTCGCTGCCTGCTTTGGCTCTGTCCTTAGCCTTGAATCAACATGCTAGAGTTTATATTCTTTTCAATTTTTGTATTTTTTTTGGGCGCCTCAGGTCTTTCTTTTCCACTCGACGTTTGTTAGTTGAAGTCGCGTTGCAAGCGTTGCTAGATATAATTATAATGCAACATGTAGTCGTCGTTGTTTTAGTGCAGTACTTAAACGCGTATTAGCCGCTGGCTACCGCTTGCAAATTGGTAATGGGCCAGGTCAAGAAACACACACGAAACAACAAACAGCTGAAGCTTCAACTACAAATAGACAATGCCAGTTAAAGTTGGCCATAAAAATGATTTGACCTTTTTGGGCCAAAGCAAAACGCAACTGTAACACACACATTTTTTGGGTTAAAACGTCGAGTTCCGGCACATAAAAACTAAATCTAGCTCAGAGTGAAGAGATGCGATTAGAAAGAACAGAGATGGGGGAGAACTTGGGGAACCAAGCGAAGAGAGAGAAAAAAAAACGAAAACGCAAAAGAATCGAAGCTCAAGCAAGGCAAAAGCAAAGCAAAGCAATTGAATTCGAATTTGTGTATCTGTATCTAATCTAGCGTGGAGCCAGCCAACAAACGGCCAACAAACGTCGCGTTGCCAGACTCTAACCATGTGTATGTGTGTGTGTGTGTGTGTGTGTGTGTGTGTGTGTGTGTGTGTGTGTAGGGGCAGGGGAAGCTTGCGAGGGAGCTGCACGTAGCAGCAGAAAAGGAGAGTAAACGCAGTAAACACAGTAAATAAATAAAAAGCGATGCTGCTGCTGTAGTTGCTGCTGCTTCTCTTGGTTGAATTCGTTTCAGTTTGCCTCGGTTTCTGTTGCCTTTTTGTCCATTTTCTTTTATTTATTTACTTTTGTGTTTCGTTTGGTTTTTTTTTCTTCTGTCTTTTTTTTTTTTTTTTTGGTTAAGCATTGACCGTTGCTCGCTTTGGCCTTTTTTTCAAAAGAAGAAGCTGTGACTGTAGCTGAAAGAAAAACGTGAGGCGGCGCAGTCAGCAAACAAACAAACAAAACAAAAGCTACAGATACATCTACAACTAGAGATACAGATACAGAGATACAAATGAATACAGTGCTGCATGAACATAGTGTCTGTGTCTGTATGTGTGTGTGTGTGCGTCAAAAGCGCGCGCAACGAGCATTGAAAAAGCCAACAAAACGAACAACAGGTACAAAAGGTACAGTCCACAAATGGAGCAGACGGCAAGGCAGGCAGGCAGGCAGACAGCGTTAACAGCGCACTGTTAGATGCTGTTACCAATTGGTAATGCTTAGGGGAACAAAGTGGGAAATGGAACAAGAGCGCTGAGAGAGAGAGAGAGAGAGCGCAACATACGCTGTTAAGTTTAACAGCACGCTGTAGTTGATCAGCAATATGTTGATCCATGCCCTTTGAAGATACATGTTGTTTGGCTCAATAGCAACATGAAATGAAAATACACATATCGATACATACTTTTTGTACTCAAATATTCACCACAATAATATTTAGATATTATTACTATTGACTGCATTATGATCGTTTTGACTGGATGTTGTTCCGTTCCTATTTATTGTACAGCAACATGTTGTTTGTCTTAGAAGTATGTTGATCTTGGCAACATTTTTATCTCTGCTCATTGACAACAGAAACATGTTGATCTTAGCAGCATGTTGATCCACGCTTACTAAGTACAGCAACACTTTACGTATACTAATCTCTACAACATGCTGGAAAACTTGGATCAACATGCTGCCATGTCGATCAACATGTTGCTTGGTCCATCAGCATGTTGCTATTGTGAACAATTAAAGAGCAACATGCTGATGGACTTGGCAGTATGTTGATCAACTTTGCAACATTTTATCCATGACAGCAACATGTTGATCCATTCCCATCTACTCTTCAGCAACATGTTGATCATTTTGGGAGCATGTTGATCGGCTTGGTAGTATGTTGCTTCAAGTATTCACCACAACAACATGCTGCTCATCGTCGCAACTTGTCAACATGTGAAATTGACATTAGCAGCATGTTGCGCGACGTTGACAACATGTTCGCCTGTCGCTTTTAATTTTGAATGTTTGAACGCAAACATTTATTTAGCATCTTTCGCAGGCACTTAAGTTAGTTGTTAACTGCCAAAAAGTGCAAGCAAACGCAAACGCAAAAGAGAAGCATGCAGTAAACAAACAAACAGCTTAATCCCCAGCGCCCTTAACCTTTTGGCTATGGAAAGTTTTGCAACATATGCCAAAAACCACAAGTTGAGATTGCAACGCTGCAGGACGACGACGACGAAGGCAGAACTTGGAGACTGCGCTAGCTAATGTTGCAGCGGCGACAACTTTGTGAACTTTGCCAGTTGGTGTTGTTTTTAGTTCGCTCCGCATAAAACCCATTTGCCATTTACCATATTCCCACACCGCCACCACCACAATGGTCACCAAGCGTCACACACACACAGAAACACACACACACACAAAATTGGCTGAGGTTGCGCAACTTTTTGCACTAGCCTTTCGCACATAAATCTCAATTTGTTGCCACGCTCCGAGTGCGAATAGTTTTGCGAATACTGTGCGATATACTCTATGTGAATGACTCACACACACACACACAAACATACACATGTGTGTGTGTGTACTTTTACTCACACACTCTTAACGTCATAAGTGCGAGTCCCTCTACTCAGCGTGCGGCACATTTGAATTTATGCTCACTCGAGTCCCAATTGGACCCAGCCAACCGCAACATGTTGCACGCCTCCACGCTCCACACTGCACGTTGCACGTTGCACGCTGCTTGCCGTTTGCTGTTTGCAGTTTGCTGCTGCTGCACGTCGCATCAACGCTAACAATGCCCAAAAGTCAAGCGTCCAACTCTGCTTTTAAGTAGACAGAAACTTGCACCATTTTTCAGCACTGCCTTCACTTAGGAGCATAGTAGGGTATTTTGAACTCTGTCAGCAGAAAGTAGTGACCTGTAAGAGAATAGAGTATTATATCTGATCAACACAAGAAACAAAAACGACTATTGATTACTCTGCCATATAAGTTTAATGTAACTTCAATTAAATATGGATATAACATATAAAAACATAATTATTTGCACTTAGAACTTATTAATATTAAGGAAAAACTAATCAAATTAATGTAGGGAGAAATAATATATTTATGTAAACCTATTTTAATTAAACATTCCACATTTCAAATAATTTATAATTTATTTTGTTTCTTTTTACCAAATTTTGCAATTAATATTATTATAATATTAACACTTGGGTCCTTAAGTTTATAGATTCTTTATTTTTGCCACTCACTGTTAGATCAGAACACTAAAAAATTCCCAAGGAATTCGCGTGAAACAGACTTTTTTAACTTCAAAGTCGATATCATTTCAGATATATCTTTAATCGATATTCATATAATACATTGTGGCTTTTGCTATGAAGTTTCAAACAAATATTTAAATGTTAAGTATAAGTATTAAATTGGAGTATGGAAGTTTTTACTTCTTGTATAATTATTTATTCTAGTTAATTGAAAAATCATTTCATATAAAGGTTTACAAAATATTCAATTTATTATAAAAACTATTTTGCCAAGCTGAAACAAGAGATAATTTATGATATTTAAACAAATTATAATTAAACTACATTTGCTATTTATTAATATTTTTGTATTTTGATTATATATTTTTTTTTAATTGTCACAACAAAAATGTAATTTTAAATAATTGTGATTTAAGTAAAGCATAATTTTTCAGTGACAAAGTAATCATATTAGCATAAATTGAATACAATTGTGTTCCAACAAATCTGTGACGTTAATATATGTGAATTTAATAGTTAGAAAAATAAGTTTTTAGTTGAACTCAGATAGAACATTTTAATATTAAGTAAATGGTTTATGTAACTTTTGATAGAACATTTTAATATTAAGTAAATTGTTTATGTAACTTTTGTTTTTAATGCCAAAGTGAATGGACTTTGATTTAGACGCATTTTTAGTTTCATGTGTGCTTATGCTTTAAAATGACTTTGCCCGAGATAAGCGCCTGCCACGCCCTTAACGCCTTTGGCTGCTAACCAAAAAAAAAAGAATGAGGAGGAGTAAAACTAGTGAGGAAGGGCGAAAGCATTTGAATCCAGAATCCAGAGCTTATGCCAAAAAGGGCTTGGTGCGAATTCAGTGCTGACGTTGTTGGTTACGTTTCTAACAACAACAACAACAATAGCAAAGTGAAAAAAATGCTTTAATGCAAATTGCCAGGGGCTGCCTCTACACCCACCCACAACAACAACAATAGCAGCACCGACAACAACAACAGAAAATTCTCATTACAAGCGGAGTTTAATCTGCAGCCAACGCAGTGAGCAGAGGCCCACGGGCGAAAGGCAGTCGAAGGGGAGCTAGGAAGGGGAAGGGGAGCCACCAGTAAGTCAAATGTGTGTAAAGCTGCAACGCCCCTCGCCCCTCTGCAACACTGTCCTTTGCCGCCTTCGAGCGATGCTGCAACAAAACACAACATAAATAAAAACAAATAAAACAAAGAGAAAAAATAGCAAAATAAAAACGAATATAAATTCATTGTTTCGCACAATATGAGCGGAGTTCTCTTTGCACTTCCCTCCTTCCTTGCCCCATGTGGCAGCCCCCACTGTGGTACAGTGGAGTCTGCTGCTGCTGTTGCTGTTGCAGTAATAATGGCAACACAAAACTCAAACTGAACTGTAACTCAATTGTAATGCAAGGTCTTTACTCGCTCATCTCCAGCACAAAACCGGGCAGGTCGGACCTCTCTCTGCTATACGTAACGCCTCCAAAACGCACACACACACACACATCTAACCCTGCCACATGCCCCCGTTTGGGGCAAGGATGCCTGACGTGCTAAATTTGCATGTTTTGGTAACTTTATATAGTTGTACTACTCGCTTCTAGTACTTCAAACCAGCTTCTAGGCGATTTTCATTTCATTATATTGCAGGTTATTGTTTTTTCCCCCTCCCATTCACACTCAATTCCCCCCGCCGCCTCCGCCTGCTCCCCCTCACGCTCTCTCTTGAAGTGAACGCTGCACTATGGAAATGACTTGCAATGAAATTATAATGAGTTTCGACTTGGCTTTTTCGGTTCGTGGGCGTTGACGTTGCCACAACGCAGAGCGGCGGCGGGGGGGCGTGGCATGATTGGATGCCACATTCGTTTTAGCATAAAATGCATATGACAGCACACACACTGTGCATGTATGTGTGTGTGTGTGTACTGTGTTGGCAGTTGCAATCAGAAAGCAAAACTCTCACATACTACAAATAGTACTAGAAATAGAAACTGCAGCTATAAAACTGATGTTGCAAGCTGCAAACTGAAATTGAAACCAAAACTGGAACTAGAACCAGAGACTGCAGCACTGCAGCAAATGCACTCTGATTCCGGACTCTGACTCTTGTCAGATTGTCAGTTCAAATCTCGCAGGTTACGACCAGAGAGACATCCAGTGAGTGAGCGTTGAGTGTTGACATCTTTGCAAGTTGAGAGTTGAAGAGAGTGCAGAGAGCTCAGACATTTCAATTGAGGGGGCAAACTCCTCAAAAAAATATAAATATATTTTTATCATCGTTTTTTTTTTTTTTTTTGCTCTCGCTAAATTTGAAAAAGTTTGAAAGTCAAATTAATATACAGCATAAGGGACAGCAAAGGGCACAACAAAGTTGTTAAACTTTTAACCCGAAAAAACATTCAGATGGGGTTGCATATTTTATGTTTCATATGTTGGCATTGAATTTTCAAATAAGAGATGAATTCAGCTTAAGCAAGTAAGAAAGCTATTGCTAGACTGTGAAATACCTGCTACCCATTTTGAATAAAAGTCAAACAGTGCAACCAATATGTAAAATATACCAAATTAATACACCAAAAATACTAAAAATATACCGAACTTTATATTTTATGTATATTTTTAGAGAACTACCTTCAAAATATACCATAGAGTGCAAAATATACCAGATTGTCAACTAAAGCAACTAAGACCCGTAGTAAGTGCGTATTTTTACCAATGCAAAAGTATTTCTTATAAAACTTCTACAATTTTCATCCAATCGCAACCAAATTTTGAGGAATCATAAAACATATAGTTATAATAGCCTTTACCAAATTGTGTCAGCGTGGCAAAAATTTGAAACAAACTTGATCTACTTGAAACAATAACAAGTGCTTTCGAAAAAAACTATAAAACGATCTCTTATAGTCTTTGAAGTGTAGCTGTTCATACGGACGGACGTACAGACAGACATGGCTATATAGTATACCATATACATACATATATATAACATACATTATAGGGTCGAAGTTATCGCCTTATGCCTGTTATATACTTCTCCTGGAGGCATAAAATTATAATACCCTTCTATGGGTAGCGGGTACAAAAAGGATTGCCGGATTTGAAGAGGGTAGAGAATATACATATATTATTGATGTTTCATAAACTGTTAAACATTTAATATGTGAATATATTTAAATATATATTTTTAAGTTAATTGGTGTTTTATTTTTACTTCAGTAAAGAGTAATTTTTTGAATACACTAGTATTTATACAAACATGAAAAAATGCCATTGAAAGCAATTGAAAACGTAAAGAAAAGTGAACAGCAAGTCAAATATTTCAGAGTAATTAAGTAAAATCATATTTGTTGTTGTGTTTTGTGTAGTGTGTTGCAGTTATGCTGCAAAATTCTCATGCTTTATTTAGCAGTTGTTTTAACAGCTTTCAGCAACTTGCACAAAGTCCTAAGGACAAGACTTCCTTGGCATATGGCAAACAGTTACAATTACATTTCTAGTAACACAGACAGACAGAAAGATGGAGAGATGGAGGGACAGCCAGAGAGTTACGATTGTATCCTCCATTCTCTCATGCATCTGACATTGTTTTTCTATATATTTGCTTGCCACATGCCTCATCATAGTCTGGCAACCGCCGACGTTGCTGCTCCTGTTCCTGATGCTGATGTTGCTGTTCTGTCGCCAGACGGGCTGCCTTTTGCCTTCTGGAGATGGAGCTTGTGCTTTCTGCTGCTGATGTTGCTCAACCACACACGCAAAATTGAGTTGCTGCAGTGGCAGTGGCAGTGACTGAGGCAGTGACTGAGGCAGAGGCTGAGGCAGAGCCTGCAGTTGTCCATTGCCAACGCCTGTTAGTTTCGCCGGCTGCTTGCCGTTTTTCCGGCTGCTTTTCCGGGGTAGAACTTAACACGCCCCACTGCGCCCTACTTTAACTTCCACTCCCACTCCCGCTCACTCTCCTCTGGCGTTGCCTTTTGCCTCTCCCATCCATTTGCACATTACGTGTAATCATCATTTTCTGCTGGCAATAAACACATGCTGCCTGTTCTCAACTCAACTAGCCCCAGTTTGTGCCACATCCCAATCCACATCCCAATCCACATCCTCATCCACATTCATATCAACAGCCACATTCGCATTTGCAGCCACAGAGTCCAGGCGTGAGCATATCTGGACTACATTTTGCGACGCCTTCGCCCAAGTGATGAACGGGTGGCAAGTTCTCTTCCCTTCATTCTTTACCCTTCTTCCTTACCCCTTCTCCCTCCACACACCCCCCGCTTGCACACATTTCCATAGTGCTGCTGCTGTTGCTGTTGCTGCCACCGCCTGGCTATAACATGAATTTACAATTTCCAGTGCACTGCACACTGTTCACATTCTTTATAGCATGCGATATTTTTATTGCATGCAAAATGCAGAGCCATCGACAAGCAAAAAAAAATGAAAATATAGAAACATACAAATAATCTAGGCTAGGCGACTGCAAGTTACTCTAAGTACTGAGTTTATAAAGTTTCTTTTCGAATAATAAAATATTATTAGACATATAAATAACAGATTATAAATCTGTGCTAGATATCTTGATCAAATAGTTCTTGATTTAACTATTGTTTTTATTTCATTAGATTATTAAGATTTGATGAGTAAATTTGTAATATAATAAATGCCACTGTAAATTATTATTTCTCGACCATTATTTCTTCTTTATATTCAGATCGCATCACTTTTTATATTTACACATATTCTTGACTTTTGAGTTCTTGTTGATATTTTGATGTTCTACATTTTATTTGAGTGTTCTATTTCCATTTCGTTGAAAAGGAAGTATACGTTATTTATTTATTTTCTATTAATCAGTTGTCCCATTAATATGTAGAGCAATAATAGACAACAATGAGAGCAAAAATCAAATGAGAGTTGATCGATAAATGGTCATCGTTATTTTAAGGGTAGCATTTATTTTAAGAATCGGCATTTTTAAATAATATTTTCTCAGTTTGTATTTAAATAAACCTCTATTATATATACCACATTGAATACTTATTAAATTTGTTGATTGCATTTCGTTAGTTTATTTTACTAGTGTAATTAGACACTCAATATTATTTTATTTTTGAATAATTTTTTCTTAGCTTGTATTTAAATATACCATATTCTCTATTTCATATATTATACTCTATGCTTGTCGATATTTCAAGATTTACAATTATTTTCAGAAAATAAATAAATTCAATATTTTTTAAATAATTATTTCTTTGTTAGTATTTAGAGTCACTATGTTCTATATCTATCGCTTTTTTAAGGGTTGCAATTATTTTAAGCAAACAATAAATTCAATGTTTTGAACTAATATATTCTACGTTAGTATTTAAATATACTATATTCTCTATTATTAACAAGTAACTTTCCTTTGCTCCCCGGATATTTAGTGAGCAAGCTGTTCAGGCAATTCGACAGGACACAAATTGTTGCATGTTGCAGTGTATGCATTGGTCCTGGAATGCAGTGTGGCATGGTGGCATGCTTGAGCTTATGCAAAATATAGCCAAAGGGCATTCAAAGCGAGTATTTGTTGAAAAAATAGAAGCTTTGATTAAATTTAAAAGGTG
Source organism: Drosophila sulfurigaster albostrigata (assembly GCF_023558435.1). NCBI lineage: Eukaryota > Metazoa > Arthropoda > Insecta > Diptera > Drosophilidae > Drosophila > Drosophila sulfurigaster. Next base: position 24,690,075 of record NC_084881.1, read on the forward strand.
GGTAATATTATTGGCCACGTGAGTTGCACGTTTAGTGTGTGTGTGTGTGTGTGTGTGTGTGTGTGTGTGTGTGTGAGTGAGCGAATGGAGATGCAGCGATTTGCTGCTGTGCTGCTGCCGGTAAAATGAATATGTTATGTGGCATAATAAATATCGGTGGCGCCGCAGATACCCTAGAGACCTATTCGCTTATAGAATATGCATATTTCGATTGCAGTTCATAATTGATTTATGTAGATGTGTTACTCGTATGTTAAACACTGTGTGTTGCAGCTAATCATTGAGGTCAGTTCAACACAGTTGAACCAGCAGGGCTAGCATTGGGAGCGGATGCTGGGGCTTGGCACTGGCCGCGATTTATGTTAGCTATTAGCCTATAGACAGAGCCACAGCGGGAGACCTTCGATAGGAGCGTATTTGCGGTAAGCAAAAGCAAAGCCAAAGCGAAGCCAGAGAGTGTGCCACTGTGGAACACACTCACACATAGACAGACAGGCTGTAGCTGTGGCAAACAAAAGCCAGAGATTATCAGGCAACAAATAGACAGAAATGCGGCTGCCACACAAATGCAAGCAGCAGCAACAACAGCAAACTGTTAGAGGAGACCCAATGGCAATGCACAAGAGACAAACAAATTCAAATCAAACTGCCTGCCTGGCTGCATGCCACAGTCGCTTTGCTGTTGTTGCTGTTGCTGCCTCCAACTCCTCTATGTTGCTGCTGCATGTCAAAGTAGAACACAACACTGGCAACAAATGCAATGCGGGCAGCGCAACATGAAATGTTGCTAGCTTACTGCGCATGTTGCTAACGCCAATGTTGCCAACATACGCTATCTGTCTGTGTTTGTGTGTGAACTGCGCTGCTTGCATGCGTGTGTGTGTGTGTGCTGCATATGTGTGTGCAATCAACACACTCTCCCCTTACGTGTGTATGTGTGTGTGTGTATCTGACGCTGTCGCTGCTGCTGTTGTTGCTGCTGCCGCTGCGTGGCTGACGCTGTCGGTATCGCTGTCGCTGCCGTTTGGCAACTTCTTAGATACAGATACACTCAGTCTGTTGGTAACTGTTGCATTCAACGCTTCGTTCGCTCTCCAACCGAATTATAGCATTTTTATTCTCGCACACATACACACAAGCAGTTCGTGTACTTCGTAAAAATAAAGCCGACGCTCGTTTCAATCGTTCGTACGTTCGTTCGTTCGTTTGTTCACAACGTTCGTAAAGTCGCTTCGTAATTTCGTTTTTTCGTTTGGCGTTTTCGGTTCTATCGCCCACACTCTCTCAGTGTGTTTGTGTTATTTGTGAGTGTATGTATGCATACCGTATGCGTGTGAGTGAGTGAGTGAGTTGATTTTGGAGCCGGTAACCGAACGTCGTTCAACGTCATCGTCATCGTCAATTTCATAACGTCATTTCGTTTTGGCCGTTCGCCTCACAGCACTCACTGTGTGCACTGTGCGTGCGTATCTCTGTCACAACTGTATCTGCATCTGCATTTGTATCTGTATCTGTTGCCCGCCCGCAGCTAGTCAGCCGGACTTGCGTCTTTCGTCTGCTCAATTTCGGCGCGTTAAGCCAAAAATAAGGTACAAGAATTTAAACACAACCACAACAAAGAGAAACACGACAAAAATCCTTTCATATTTACAAACAAAGTGCTCAACAACAACAAAAAAAAGTGAAGTGTAAAGCAAGAAATCCGCAAAATTGTGTTTGACAGTGCGCGCTAAAAGTAAACACATCTTAAATATATGCACAACAGCAACAACAACAAAAACACACACACATACACCACATATATTATACACCACATACCAAAACACACACAAAGGCTGCAACGGCCGTAAAGTGCCCCCCACTTCAACTAAAGCGACACATTTTATGCTTGAGCTAAGCAGTAACAACAACAACTACAGAGGCAGCCAGCAAAATCACTAAGCTCTTTGCCAAATACGCGAGAGTGAAAAAAATATATATAATAATAAAAAAAAAGAAAAATCAAGTATATATAAAAACGTCCCCAGCATCATAATAATAAAAAAAAGAAGGCAAGCAAGCGCCTTTGGCCAAATATCAAAGTGCACATATTGGGATTAAAGAAGCAGCTAAGCAACCAGAAGAAGTATAAGAAGAAGCAGCAACCACAACTACAACAAAATGTCACGGATCGTTTTAGTGTTTCTGGCAGCCATTTTATCAGGTAAGCAACCCAACAACGACGACGACGTCAATATGATATCACGAGGCGCGTTTATTTTAAGCGCTGATTGAAACTCTCACTGCGAATGTGGAAAAACTTGTTCTCACCTAGATGTATGTAAATTCCTAGCCATTGTATCGCTAAACTAACTTGATTGATGAAGCCTAATCGATGGTTATAGAGCTATACAATTGAATAGCTTTCCACAAAAAGTATTCACTTTACTTGTTTTTTTTTTTGGCTGCTGCTTTGCAACTGACAGTTGAATTTGGCGCTCTTTTTTCGGCTTGTCTTGTGACCTCCTTATGCAAATTTGTTGTACGCTATTTGAACGATGCGATATTTTCAAGTACTGCGCATGCTCCAAGAGCCGAAGTTGTTTTGGCTACCCGAAGCCAAACTTTTTCGTGTGTGACCTTTAGGCGAGTGGCAAACAAAGGTCAGACTTGGGCAAAGTAATGCGGCAGCCGAAATAAAGCGATTGTCAAGAAAAGAGCATTATCTTCTGGCTCTTAGAACTATCTGCGACTTTTCTTGCTAAATTTATGCAACTCAGCCGCTGAGTTTCTTTAAAATTTAATGAAATGCTCGAAAGAATTATGCGACAATAAAGGTGTTCATGCTACATCCTAGCAATTAACAAAAAAGAACGGCAATCCTCAACTGCGGCCCCTTTCTACGCTTTCTTTTGGCTGCAAAATTTACAACTTGCCTATTTAATTAAAATCCTTCAATGGTTTTTTTTTCTTTCCCGCTCTCGCTGCTGTTTATTTTGGTTTTTGTTTTGCCATTGCCGTTGCCGTTGCTTGAGCGCCAACCTCTTATTACGCCACACAAAATTTTGCGAGGCCTTCATGCTGTGAAGGCCCGCACATGGCAGACACGCAAACAGACAGACTCAAAATAGAGAGAGTGAGAGAGGGGGAAAAAGAGATGTAGTGAGTCCCATTCTCATTAGCTGAAAAGAAGCTGTTGCTGGTGCTGTTGCTGCTGCTGTTTCTGATGCTATTTATCCTGCTGCCTAACAACATTAACAGCAATGGCAGTGGCAGCATCAGCATGCGGCATGCGGCATATGAGGCAGCTGTCTCATTACAACAAACGCACAAAGCCCAAACCGTGCCCGCCCCCCGCCTCCTTCCGCCACCCACATGAACATATGCGAGGCATGACGTGACTTTAAGACAGACACTTTTGTGCTCGTCGTCATGCTAAGCCTCGGAACCTTTCAAATGGCGCCCAAACCGTGCGAACGCAACGCGACACAAACTCCGCTCCCTACAAAAGCCCTCGCCAAATGTATGCAAAGCTAAAAAGAAGGAGAAAAATCCTCCTGCAAAAAAAAAACAAGCCCAAAAATGCAGCAAACAGATTCAGATTCAGATACAGCTACGTATTCTGATTCAAACGGCTGCTGCAGATGCTGATGCGGATGCAACTTGATGCTGCTGCAGCTCTGATGGCACTTCACACTGAATACTTAAACATTTTTCTGTTTTTTTTTGTGTTTTGTTTGTTGCTTTTGTGTTTACACAAATCCATGGCCCAGCGCACACATCACAGACATTGCAGCTACTACAGCGACGATGTCTTGTAATTATAAATGTTTAATGCGCCGCCTAGACTCGCCAGTCACACAGAAAGAGAGAGAGAGAGAGACATGAGACATGACCAAGCAGTAGTTTTACGCCGCACACGCGGCGTATTAGTAATGTTCAAAATGTCAAATGCAAAAACTGCTTACAGCTTATGCATTTTAATGGCCACAAATTGAGGCGCTGCATATGGCCATAACTGCAGTCGGACTATCTCTCTCTCTCTCTTTCTGTTCTCTCTCTCTCTCTCTTATTCACTTTCCAAACTATAATAAATAAAATGGCAAAACAAAAAGCATACAAATTTGATATCCAAGTTGGCGCAGTGCCTTCGACTACATTTGCTGTCCAACTGATTTTGGCAGCCAGCAGAGATAACTCTTTAGTATTTCGCATAGCAAATCGGTTGCAGTTGCATTTATGGAAATGCTCTGAAAACAATTCAAAGTGATTGTTTTAGATATGTTACACCAAGTTGCTAGTACTTGAAGATGACGACAGAAAGTGAGAGTATGTGACAGACTAATATTAAAATACGAAATTTAATATATTTAAATAATCATCAACATTATTTATGCATATTCTTATAAAATTTATATTAAATATATGACATTTCTCTATATGTTTATAAATACATGCCGCGAAAAAAAAATTAATTCAGTTAAAAATATATAAAAGCAAACTTTAACTTGAAATGAAATGTCTACATCAAATTTATAGTAAGGAATATACAAAGACCTTCAATTTTTTATTCATTTTGTAATGCAATTGCATATGATATATCATTAATCTCTTATTATTATTATTTCTATTTCATGAAAAGCTATTAATTGTGGAATATCTTATATTTGTATATACCAAATCATCTTAAAATTGTTATTATTATTTCACATGTATGTAGTCCAAAATATATTAAAAGCAATGTGCTAAACAAATTTTTTAAATAATTATAAATTTTCTATAACAATCTATGTATTTTGTAATTAGAGTAATATTATTCCAACAATTTCTTATTAAACATTGCTCAAATATATGAAACTTAACACACTGAATTCCTATGTTGAATTCAAACATATAAATCAAATTTTACTGCACAATTGCAGCATAATATTTGTCGAAATTTGCACACAAGCATTATTACAGATTCATTTTGCTGCAAATGTACGACTTCCTCAACTTGATTGCAACATTTAGAGAGTGTATCACATAGTTTGCAGATACTTATGTATAGTTTGTCATTGTGTATTCTTTTAGTAGTATCTCTGCCAATGGTAATTGCATGTACATGTGCACAGCATAAAGACAAAACCTGAGCAAAAGCGACAGACAGACAGCGAGAGAGAGAGAGAGAAAGAGAGTCCTCATTCATATTCATAACGTTGTCGTTTCGTTTCGTTTGCTTGACTTTTTGCTGCAGTCTTAAAAAAAGGATTTTTGTAACTGAAACTGAAACTGAAAATGAAGCTCAAAACGAAACGTTGCCCAAAGCAATTCACAGGTGAATGGGGGAATAAGACAAAGGCTTAGAACCCGCCTCGAGCTTGGCTTCTTTTAAATACCATATGAAAGGAGTGCTAAACGCTGTCCATCTTTTTTGTTTTCTTGTTTTATCGCTGTTTCTTTAGCCTTTTTGTTTTGCCCCGTTCGCTTTTATTCAACATCCGCTTTTTAATTGCTTCGCTTTTTTTTCTAATTCAACGCCTGATGTATTTTGCAGGCAGCATCTTTATTGATTTTGTGCTCTAAAAATTCTTGCAACAAATTGCGGATTATTGCGTAGAAATTTGTTATTTGCTTTTGGCATTTTGCTGACACTTTGAGCACATTAACGGAGCATTTTCATCTCTCTCTCGACAATGATTGTTGAATTATTTGAGTTGTTGACAAATAAAATACACAACTTCATGACTAATTTGCTGAAAAATGACTGAACAATGTCAACAACAAGCAGCAGCAACAGCAGTAACAACAACTATAATAATAACAGCAGCAGAGACAAGTTTTTGCATGCATAAAATGCTGCATTTTGTATGTCACTGTTACAGTATGCGTGTGTGTGTGTGTACAGGAAGTTGGCAACGCTTTGGGCCATGTTGGAATTTCGGGCAAAAAGGCACACGCAGATCGTTGCGAAAGAGACAGAAAGAGAGGAAGTTAAAGCAAAACGAAAACTTGGTGTGGTATTGACAAAGCGTATGCCAGGCAAATTAAATATAATAGCAGACACGATTGCGTCCCAAAAAATATACATACATATATATATATATATATATCTAGGAAAATTCTTAAGAAAAGTTACAGCTTATATAAAAACTTTTGCCTCGTCCCCCCTTAGTAAGTAAGTAGCACACACAGTTTACAATTTACAATTGACAGCAGCAAACTTTTGATCGATTTGTATGCGTTGTCTTCTCCAGAAATGGGGCATGGCACGTCCCAAGTCGCAGTACTTTGAATATGATGAGCTTCAAGTAGCAAAACTCGCTCCCTAAGTATGCTTAAGAGAAGCGACACAGGTGATGGAAGTTGGAGTTTCAGTTGGACAACTTCCAGCTGAGCATAATATTTGAAAGTAGTTCAATAACTTTGATACTATTTCTTGTCTGTTTTGCTTTTCTTTCTTGTTTTACCTTTTTTGTTAAGTTTACTTAGCATTGTTAGTCGATGATTTTGTTCAAGAGAGAGAGAGAGAGAGAGAGAGAGGGAAACCTTTAGTAACTGAATGATTCATAGTTTTTTCTAAGGCTTCGCCTAGTATTCGTTACGCATTCTATGAGTAATTTAGATTTATATTACAATTAGAAGCTACAGATCAATGTTGAGTATATATGAGGTATATAATAGTGGAATGACTCAGTGTATTATAATATAAAAGTCCTCAAGCATTGCTTAACAAATTATATTTGATTTGTTGTTCCCTGAATTGCTAATGAGAAATGCTCTTAGGTGATTCAGAATTCATTGAAACGCAAGTTCAATAATGTAAAACATACTCCCATTTAAAGTATGTATCAGCAATCATTGCTTATATTTCTAATCAAGAAACGTTTGACTTACTTCCAAGCTTAATAAACATTTTCTCTCGTTCTCTATTTCTATTTCTACTTCGATTCATTCTTACTTGACCTAATTATTAATCAACTCTCATTTTGGTTTGGTTTCAATTGCTTCAAAATCGATTCTGCTCCCTTGACTATATATATAATTTATTAAATACTCGTCTGATAAACACAATAATTGCAATTATTATTGTGTGGAGTCTACTCTCGTTGCATGATTCATAAGCACTCATATTCGATTCTGTGCACAAGTCGCACAAGACTCGTAATTAGTCACGCAGAAGAAAAGCATTTTCCAATTTGGCCAGGCTAACTGTTTCGATTGAGAACCGTGCAATATCCAAAGTTTCATCAGGTGCAACTTCACTACGACTCATCGTCATCCTCATCGTCATCCTCATCCTCATCGTCATTGTTGGAATTGTTTTGTGCTCTTTCATCTACTCTTATGTAGATTCGCCGCGTTGTCGAGTTGTATTTGTTTGTGCTATTTTGTTTGGCTTTGATTTGGGCCACGTTTTGTGCTGATAACACGCAGTGCACCTGTGTGTGCTAGTTTGTAATTTCCATTATTGTTGACTGCTTCTCGTTTTTGGGACAAACTCACACACAAAACGTAGAATGAATGTATATTGATTTTGTTGTGGTCGCAATGGGGGAAACCCGATTAGATAAGAATTCTGCCAGTCTCGAAATGTCTTATCAGTATCAACAACAATTCTGTGTGTAACTAATACACACACACACACTGTGGCAGGTTGCTGATAAAATGAGTGTGCATTGTGTCATATATTTATGGGCCATTATTCACATGTGGCCAGCTCAATGCAATTTGCCATTTTGTTGGGGGGGAGGTGAGAAAAGTCGACAGAAATCGATTCGTTATGGGACAACAACATTGTGCAACAATTTGTGGCACTAAGCACTGACCACAGACTTGAGAGTTGCTGCTAATTATAAATGCAAATAATTTGGCCAGTGGTTGACCAAAAAGCACTGCAACTGCATTTGCAAAAGCCAAAAGCGAAACAAATGCTATTTCTCTCCCCCAAAAATGTAATTAAACTTTAATAAACCACAAAATTGTTGTTGTTGGACACACATACATATTTATTCAACTGCCACTTGATAAATACTTACCAAAATGCTATTGTGCAATGTCAGATTGATTAAAATTTAATCAAAAACATTTGTGCTATGGAAAAATGACTGAATGACTTACTCATTGAATTGACGGGCTGCCATTCAGTTGCCTAGCCCAAGGGAAACGGAAACGAGGCAACATTTTGGTCTCGTGACCGAAATTGTAATAACATATTACGTATTATTATTATTATTATTTCGTTGAATTTGCGTATAATGCATTTTTGGCATATAACGCACAACATAATTAAATGTGCAGTTTTAATTAAATTCGCATTTACCAGATTCTCTGATATTCTACATATGTGTAATCTGTGTATATGCATTAGAGATCTTCCTCTCGTCCTTCCCCTGCTACCAGCTATTAAATTGCGAAATAATTGAAAATAATGCGCATGCAGCGTTAGCGTAATAATAATTATTATAATAATGCTGCCAAATCGCACAATGCAAATGAGTGAATGACAGAGATAATGAAAATACAAATGAACTAAAAAAAAACATGGATCAAACAAGCATCAGCAACAGAGAATTATTGATTACACAAAGTATAGGCATATCAAAATTATCAATTAAATTTGGAAATAAGCAAGAAAATAAATGATTATTATTAGAAATGTTGAATATACATTTTTTAAAAAAATATTTAGAAAATATATACCCAGAATACTAGAACTAATAGATTCTAATACTAAACACTAATAATGAGACTGTAATTAATTTAAAAGAGTTTAGTATTAAAGTCGATTATCAAAATATTTTATTTAAAATCAAAACTTGATTTGAATAAAAAAATCCAATTCCAAATTAAATAATTAATTCGAATAATATTGTTTTATAATAAAATTGTTTTATAAAATATACCGAATTATTATACCACAAAATACTAAAATATACCGACGTCTGTGTTTAGTATATTTTGTAGTACATAGCACAAAATACTAAAATATATCGAAGTCTGTGTTTAGTATATTTTGCAGTACTATGTTCAAAATATACCACAAAATACTAAAATATACCGAATGTTGTGTTTAGTATATTTTGTGGTACTACGTTCAAAACATACCGCAAAATACTAAAATATATCGAATGCTGTGCTTAGTATATTTTGTACTACTACGTTCATAATATACCAAAGCATACTAAAATATACTAGATAGTTAGTAAGATCAACTAAGATACTTTTTTTCCAACAATTTCTCATTTGTTATACCTAAGTTTTTGACTATCGAGTGCGTAGAACACCATCTCTATAAATTTTACTTACTGCTATTTATAGCCAAGTTACTTTATTTTTCCATATAATTACTTAATTATCTGCGCAAGTTAAGCCCCTCGCTTCATTTCCTTTGCCACATGTTTCTCAAGCCCGCATTATTTGTTGTATATCATATCTCACCTTCGGGAACTTGTGTGTGAGCACTTTCTGCCGCGTTCTCGCTGTTCTCGCTGTGTTCGCGCTGTTGCTAGCTGGCCAAGTTAGGAGGAGCTCAGCTTGGCTCAGAGCTCCCCAGCTCAAAGTTCAAAGACTTATGGCATGTGAATGTATGGCATATTCTTTTCTCTTATTTTTGTATTTTCTCTCCATTTCTATTCTTTGCTGTGCTGAACTTCTCGTTTGCTTCATTCTGTTATTTATTTTTTATACACATATATAAGAATATTTTTTTTGTTGTTGAGCCTCACCCAAGCACATGTTTACAACTTGTACATGAACAAAGCCCCACAAAACGCAGCTGCTATCTTTCATATCTAAATGCTAAACTTTTCTGTAGCTTATAGATACACACACACACACTTACACACACACACACACCCGTAAGTACGTGTATTGGTAACTGCAAAGTTGTTGCTCACGAACCGGTTTTACAATTCTTCTCGACTAGTTTCCATTTTTGTTCATTAAAACTTGACGCTTGTTCTTCGACTCTGCTTCTTTCTTTCGTTGTTGTTGTTGTTTTTATTTCTCAACATTGCTATGCGTTTTTTTGTATAATTTTTTTAATTTGCCACAAAATGTGGTTAGTAGTATGTTTTCGTTGTTGTTGTCGTTGTTTATTTTTTTTCCTTTTTCTCAAAGCTGCCCAGTTTGTTGCTCTCTGCGAAGCGTAAAAAGCGAGGCACGCACACATGCGCAATGATTGCCACACTAAGTGCGACCAAGCGTGTTTCTCTCTGTGTTTGTGTGTGTGCGTGTGTATTGGTGTTAATATTTTTAACTGTTATGGCTCTCATAGTAATAGTTGTTGCCGCTGCGTTTTGTTGTTCTATATTATTGCCCCCCATTTCGTATATAATTTTGTGTGTTGATTGTTACTCACTTTTTTGTTTTGTTTATTCAATGGGTGTAGTCAGCTCCCCAAGAGAGAGACAGAGCAACAAAGAGAAAGAGAGAGAGCAAGGGAATTGTTAAAAGTTAATTATTTGTATTTGTATTGCTAGCACGTTGTATTTGTACAACTTTTTCGCTTCTGTTTGCAGCGCGGTGCTGCGACTTTTTTGAAAAATAAACCAACATAAAGAAAGCATATGGAGAGACCATCAGGGAGTCAATTTCAGTTTGGACAGCCGCATCATTGCTGTTATTATTTTTATTATTTCTTTTCATTTACACTCATGTAACCCATTTTCTGTTTATACCGACTACCCGTAGGTAAGAAGGGTATAATGGCTTTGTAACTTCGATTACTTACTACGGGTATTACTTGTTTTAGCTGACAATCTGGTATATTTTACACTCTTTAGTATATTTTACATATAGTAATATATAATATACCAATATACAATATAATATATCAATATACCAATAATAACATTTAGTATATTTTTAGTATTTTTACGGTATATTAATTTGGTATATTTAATAATCAATACCGAATTGTTTTGCTTTCAAACTGTTATATTTTGCACTCTATGGTAAATTTAGCATATAGCTCTATATAATATATCAATATACCAAATATAACATTTGGTATATTTTTTAGTATTTTTGTGGTATATTAATTGGGTATATTTTAAAATCAATGCCGAACTGTTTTGCTTTCAATAATAATGGGTAGCGAGTATCTCAAAGTCGTGCCCACTCGATTGTAGTTTTCATACTTGTTTTGTTTCCATTATCCACTAACCTAACGAACGCTTGCACATAATAATTAAGTGGTATTTTTAGCCTCAGACTTCAGCAAGTCCTTTTCAGTGTCTAAATTGTAGGGGATCGCTGTTTGTCCGGCAATTAAAGCAACACACAAACACATTGCTGGCATGACAGCAGCTCGTTATGTGCCAATTGTGCGGGCCAAACACTAAAAATTGACAATTTAACACTCAGTTCAAGCTAGCAGGGGTTGCCAGCCGTGATGCCGCCTGCAATCTCAGTCTGGTGACTGGGACCAATGTTTAATTTGATAAATTGTGCCAGGTTCGTGCCACAAAACAGTTGTCAGCCAAATGGTTAAAGCAGCAGCAACAGCAGCAACGACTACTGTCGTTACAGTTTAACTGGCCAGTTGTTCATTAGCCAAATGTCTATCTACGACTTCCTGCTCCTTACTCGACTTTTGCTCACTTTGCTTGTCAACTTCATCAGCTCGAATTAGAATTGATGTGTGCATATTATCACCCGACACTTTGCATGCACAATGAACTATTCGAAAATTGTGCGAAATAATGAGATGAGGTACAAAATTGATGCAGTAGAGAGCATAATGAAGTGACATGAACTAATTGAGTCAATCAGAGATGATGGCAAAATAGCCAGAGCATGATTCGATTAGGTAACTACTCAAAAAGAGAGACAGTCGAGCAAGTTAGATGAGAATAGTTAATGAAGAAATGTTGCACATAAAACTGAGGGAAAAATATGTTTAAATCTTTAATGCATGCAGAAAATTTAAAACTATAAATGTAAACGAAATAATTATGCATAAAAAACGAAAACAGAATGATGTAGTATCGTAATGCGATATCTTTATGTTATGCAAATTATGAAAGCAATTCCTTGATGTCAACCAGCGCAATAAAAATAGGCCTATGGCGAAATTTTCTTCTCTTCATATTTATTTCTTGTTTGTTGTTTTTTGTTTTGATGTGCGTGACAAGTCCAAAGTAATTCAAATGCAAATGCCAACTTGAAGCTTCATGCTTTAACTTCAACCCTGTCCACTACAAGAGTCCGAGAGTGAAAAGCTGCGGTCATAAAACAAAAATTCCGCCTTCTCCGCTCTCCTCGCTTAAATGCCAAGCATTACAACCTTAAACGGGCAAAGTAAGTGAACTTCTTCGTGAAGCAAAGGCACAACAAGCCAAAATGTACATAGAATTAAAATTAAATTTAAATAAATTTCACGATGCACGCACATCGAGTGTGAGAGAGTTTTAAGTCGTTTCCAGTCTTGGTCATAGACATAACATACATATTTTTTATGCACAGTTAGTCGCTGTATTTTTTATGTAATTACTTTCGAAGTAAGCGTGAGTGCGTGAGTGACTCAGACAAGAAAGTTTTTCACTTTACGACGACGACGCGTACGCTTTATTTTTTGCTCGCTTGTTGTTTATTTACTTTTATTTACGAGTATTTTTACTTTTTTCCCTTTTATAATCAACCGACTACAACTGAAAGTTGTCTGCTGTGCTGCCGAGGTCCAAACCGAACCCAAAGCCCAGTGGCTCTCTTAACTTATCGCATAATGAACAATGCTTTTTTTTTTTATTTAAGGCCGTCCAAGTTATTTGCTTTTTATGGCTGATAGCGTTTAACTATGCGTGCGGGGTTTTATCAGTCAGCGACCACGATGTGTTACTAAGAAGAAAAACCAAAAACTTTGTAGCTAACTTACTTATTTTGAACGCCGCAAAGCAAAAATTCCAAACTGAAATCTGACAGGTGAAATTAATAAGGCGGGGCCTCATGATAGATTGACTAGTCATAGTTAAATTAAAATTAGTTCTGCAAGCAAATAGAGTGGAAATTCTTTGGTAGAAATTCACTATCTATTTTATACAAATTTGTGCAGCTCATTTGGTTTTCATTTGCAACGCCCTTCAAAGCACTTTCACTTCATAGAATTGCATTTACAAATGCTCACATTTGTGTGTATTCTCTTCATTTCACAGCTGTTTTTTCAACGTTTTAATTTCCGCATTAAATTAAGTAATTAAAAACATAAAATTAACACACAAAACAACAACACACAAAAACGAAGGCAAACAGATAAAAGTAGCAAAAAAAAACTGACAACTGCCAACAACAATGAAAACACAAAGCGGAGAAAAACTTTCACCTTGGCCAGAAACACAGTCAGAGTTACAGATACAGATACAGATACAGCTACAACTACAACTATGACGTTGGCTGTGGCTAAAGATACGCCAACAGTTTTGGAGTATGACTCTTTTTATTTTAATGCAGTAAAAATTACATAAAAATATTAAATGGAAAAGTTAATGAATTGACAAAACTTATAATTGAGCAAACAAATAAACAATGCAAGGTACTTACAACATTTTTACAGCTGCAAAAGAGTGGGAGAAGAGTAGTGTAAATAAAAGTAATTAAAATGTTTACTAATTAAATATAGTCAACACAAAAATTAAGTGCAACTAAAGCGATTTAGCTTTCATAATGTTTAGCCAGAGGCACTTTAAAATGCAAATCGAAGCCAAATATGAAATTTAATTGCAGCCAAATTGTGACATTTAATTATAATGGGATTTTTATTGTTTAGTATTTGTTTAGCAAAATATTACGCAACCACGTTGTATCGAATAGCAATAAAATTTATTGAAATCCGTAAACTCCCACTAGAGCATATTTAAATTTTATAAATACGAGGCATCTGTTCGTCAGTCAGATGCAAAAAAAAATATTGTGTTTTTCAACAATTTATTTGCAAATTGCTTTTTTCGGCTACTGCACAAAATTTAGCTAATATTATTTGCAGACGCAGCACATGTAATAATAATAATAATAATTATATAATTGATAATCAAATGAATTTATCTATGGAAATGTGAGCACAATAATTGAGAAATGATTTTATAATCAAATTATTAAAACTATTTAGAGCAACATGCGAGAGGCAGCGACGCATTGTTTTAGCCCAAAATGCTGTCAATACCTCAGTGTGTGGTGTGGTCTGCATATTCCGCTAATCAATAATTGTTGTGAATTCTCCATAAATTAACATTATTGCACAATGCGATTGTGCATTATTGGCAAATTTGCAAACGGAATGCGGTAAATTCAATTCAAAGCTAATTAAGTCACGACCAAATGCCCAGTGAAAAGGTTGAGAATGTCAGTTAGTTTAAATTTATAAATTAAGGTTGAAAAGGTAGCTACACTTCGGTTAACAAAAGGGTTAGATACAAATTAGCAAAAATATTTCTTTATTGGAAGTTTAGTTTTGATTTTAAAATTAGCATTTCCATTGCTATTCCACACTTATATTTCATTGATAAAGTAGCTATAAAAAATCATGTACGAGTGTATTACACTTGACTTACGAAAGTAATTCTCTCACGTTCTCTTTGATACGACATGGAATATGAACTATCTAAAGTAGTAACAAAGGGAAGTAATGCTCATGAAGAAATTATGAAATAAAAGTTTTTCACTTCCAGATAAAAGAAAGCTTTAATCATTGAATGTCGTACTGAGAAAACAGCTGAACAGTAAATAAACAAGAGTGAGGGTCGAGTGTCCTCGACTGTGAGTTAATTGCTATCCATTTTCAATATAAAGTGTAGTTATATTCTTATAAAGTACTTAAATATGCCAAAATTGAGGAAAAATACTTTATTATACCTAAATACTTCGTATAGTGATATACTAAAACATACAAAATATACCAGATGACAAACTCTGCATTTTAAGAGCCATGAAAATACTGAAATATACCCATATATTTGGTATTTAGATATAATAACATATACCAAAATATACCAGATGACCAACCGTTTGGTCAAAGGGTATTAACAATATGCTCCAATCCAGATTTTACTCTGTTATTCTCGTTCAATTTCGCCTACTTAAATGTCGTTTACATACTTTTAAATGGTTACAAGGCATAAAAGGCAGCCATTAAATAAATATTTTGTTAGACATTTCACTCTGTTTTCCACCTTTCCCTTTTGAATGCCCATTTTCGCTGTGTGGCAACAACACTGTTGCAATTTATGCACTCCACAAGTTGCACACACACACACTTACATACATACACACAGTTGAAACTCAAGTCAAGTCACCAAGTTGAGCAACAACAACAACATCAACTGTACAAACATTCAACTGCGAGCAAATGGTTTACAACTTTGCCGCTTAACTAACTTAAAATCGCATAAAGTGAGAGGTTGCTTTGGGCTCTAGGATTGAGCATAGATGAAAAGGCAAGGGAAAGGGGCAGGGGGAAGAGGAGGAGGAGGAGGAGGGCGGGTGAGTGTGCGCAAAGAGGCCCTCAGCAAATGCTGCTAAGTATCTAAATTCGATTTGGTTGCACTTAACCGTGCTGCACTGCGCAGCTTAAAGTTTGAGCAACAACAAGAGCAACAGCAACGGCAGCAGCAACTATTGGCGACCCACTTTGACTCGGCTTGGTCGGCGGACCACTTGAGTGGGTCAAGTAAAACCTTTTTGTCAGCGATAAAAATGCGACAGCAACAACAACAACAACAACAACGAGTCCAATTTAACGGTTGCCATTGCCCATAAAGCTGGCTGACTTGAAAACGAGTTCTGCAAGTGGCCGCTGTTGTTGTTGTATTTATTTACTTCTCGAGCTCGCTTTTTTTTTTTTTTTTGGCGGTTTTCTTGGCTCGCTTTTTCTCATAGTTGCCGCACATAAAAATAATAAATATTGTGGTCGTTAGTTTTGGCTCACAGCAAACAGCAAACTATTCAAATTGGGTCGTCTGGGGCTTTTGCACTGAAATTAGCTGGCTTTCCAAGTAATTCGAGTAATCGTCGCTTTAATTGCGACCGCATGCAAATTGCGCAATTGCAGTGCAGTTGGAGAAAAGTAATTTGATTTGAAAACGTATTTCATATACCATACAACAAACACAATCATAATAATAATAATTCGCTGACATTGAAATGTGTTGGCATTTTTATGAATGAATGAAATGTATAAAACGCGCGCGTATTTGTCGCCTGACTCATTGCGAAACACTCATCGACATTTATGAATACGAATACGAATACGAATACGCAAACGAATGCGAGCAACGGTTCAATTGCACTAATTGAACATGATTCATTTTTCCCCCGCTTTGACCCCGTCGTAGTTTGTCTCTAATTAAACTGAATATTCAAATGAGCACATTTTTCGTCATTTCGTCGCTGACGATGACGTTACTGATGCTGATGCTGTCTCTCCGCACAGTGCTGCATAAAATTTGTGGCACATTTAAGCCCAGAACTTTTGGCAGCAAATGCGCCATAAATAACCCGTTAGAGCTATCCGGCTTCCGTCTATATGCATCAAGTGTGAAAGTGTCCAACAGCAGCAGGAGTTGAAATTTTGGGTAGCTTAACAGAGGGCTCTCTGTCTGTCCGTCTGTCCGTCTGTCTGTGCATCTATTCAGTCTGCCTGTCAGTTGCTGGTTTTACCATTTTTCGGACCATAAATGAGCTGGGGGACATTCGAGTTTTGTGTGTTGGCCATTTAATGATATAATGTAGCTGGTTTGGCCAACTAAATGGCCAAGCTACTGCTGCTGCTGCTGCATGGGTGTTGCAATTTGAGTGTTACTTATTAGAGTTTGCCAAAAGCATTGGCATTGACTGCAATATTTGCAACTGAGAGGTGTTGGTTTTAACCAACTAGCAATAACAGGGATTTGCAAAAACTCTCTGTGTGCATTGCAATGGCTTTAAAAACATAGATCAATATTGGGCAAACAGGTGAGAATGAGAGGAAATACTAAAGTAACAACGAGAAATTTTACAGAAAGTTACTGTTGAGTTTACTCGACTTTGAGATACTCGCTACCAATTTTGAAAGAAACCATATTCTAAAATTATTCCATACCACAAAAATACAAAATATACCGAAAGCTATATTTGGTATATTGAGTTCAAAAAATATGCATTCAATCTCATATGGGAAATCGCTTTGAATATTAAAATCAATAAATTAATTATTCAAAATTAAGGTAGAAATTATAGATACAAAAGAAAATCAATAATATATTCTGTTATTTTTATTTATTTATTTTTTTTGTTGCACATGTCGAACAAACTTGGTGCAAATACAAAGTATGAGATTATTAAAGCAGTGAATTAAGTGAACACATTTCAAAATTAAGTAGAAAAAAAAACAATCAGTCTTCAAAAAGGCTTAAAAACTCAGATCAATATAGTGCAAGTATAGTGAGTGCAAATATTAATGCAGTGAACAAGTTTTAAGACTTTTTAAATGGAAATCATAGTAAATGATTTTTAAAATAAGATACAAATAAATATTCTATTCTTTAAGCTGATTTAAATTCATTGAGATACTTTATGATTACACCTTTTTAATAGCTTAGTCACATTTGTATCTAAACATGTATGTTTTGAACTTTGTATTCAATAATCATTTTCTTAAGTTATGTTATGAATTTGTATGTGTATCCATCACACAACTGAAACCAAACTAATACCTCAACATTTTGCTCTATTTTCTTGCAGGTAAACAACCTCACAAATAACATGTCAACCCAAAATGAACTTTTAAGGTAGGCGGGCGGTCCGCTTTTGAACGTCTGAAAACTGTAAGAGATATCGTAGAATTAATTTATTTGAAACGAACCCGTCCAAGCGAAAGTTGTTCACAAATCTTGTGTGCGATGGCCAAAAAGGAATTTTCTATGCGAGGCACGCCTCGCTTCGGTCGCCCAATAAATGTCACTTGTTGGTGGGCTACCGGAAAACTATTAAAAAAGAATTATCACCTGAATGGTGATAGAGAGAGGGAGAGGGGGGAACGTGTGCCGACGTCAATTTCTGTTGAAATGCCACAGAATGTGCCGACGAAGTCGGAGGCAATTAAGAGATGCCACGCACACACACACACACACAGGGGAAAAACAAAAGGAAAGTTGGCGGGAAAATTGTTTGTCGTCGTTTTGAAATTGTAAACAATTTTCGAAACACTCGAAACGTCAAAACGGAAGCAAATTTTGTAAACAAAAGCGAAACGAAAAGAAAAGTTTACGCTTTGCTTGGTTGCATTTTGGGATAATTTTTCTATTTTTTGTGTTATTGTGATTGTTGCTTAAGTTGTCTGTGTTGACAGCTTTGAATGCTGCACAAATGTTTGGCCTGTTGACAGCTGCTGCTGCCGCCACTAAAAGGGGGAAGGGGTAAAGAAAAGGGAACGTTTTGGCAATGGAACAGTGTTAAGCGTTAAGTGAGCGTGGGCGACATTTGTTTACATTCTGACGAAGGGCAACATTGTGGCAAACTGCTCAGCCTGCAGTGTGCAAATGTAAACAAAACAGCAGCGTCGAGTTGCACTAGAAGTGCAGCAAGAAGGGGCAAGTGTGTGTGTGTGTGCGCATGTGAAGAGCAACAAAAGCATGCCACACGGTGCATAATTAAAGCAAAACAAATGTGGCAAAGGCACGAAAACGGGGAAAGGTCATAAAAAAGAAAACAACAACGAGGAATATGTCTTCAAAGTTAGCGTGCGCTGTCTGCACTGATAATAGTAAACACCTTGAAATTGTTCATTAACAGGAAATACAGCTGGCAATTAACAATAGACTGTTTAATTTTAAGAATTCGTTTGACCCCAAAAATAGAATTAAGCATCGAATTCGGAGTTTGAAGTTACTACGAGGGCAGAACACACACACAGCACGTGTCTAACAAGTGCAGGGCAATTGCAATCCGATTACAATCAACTGCAATCAATGGCAACACACACACACACACACACACACACGCACACACACAAATGTCATTGGCCTCACTTGAACTTCCCCTCCCTTCTCCTCGATGCGATGCGCTGCGCTGCGCTGCGTCGAGCCATCAAATTGTTTTCCGGCTTTTGTTTTCGTTTTTGCTTTTCCATTTTTTTCTCAGTTTTATACCCGCTACCCATAGGGTAGAAGGGTATTATAACTTTGTGCTTGCAAGAAATGTGTGTAACAGACAGAAGGAGGCATATTCGTCCTCATGAAGTATATATATTCATGATCAGAGTCAATCGTCTATGGATCTTAGTTGCTTTGGCTAACAGACTTGTATATTTTGTACTCTGTAGTATATTTTGAATGTAGTACTATATAAAACTGCCAAGTATAGCCTTTGTTATATTTTAGTATTTTTTGTATATCTATTTGGTATATTTTAAGAATAATACCGCTGTAGTTTGCTCTTACTCAATATGTACATGGTATATTTTGAATGTAGTACTACATATGTATATCAATATACCAAAAATAGCATTCGGTATATTTTTCAGTATTTTTCTGTATATATTATATATTTTAAGTACAATACCTTCACTGCTTAGCTTTATTCCAAATCGATAGCGGGTATCTCGCAGTCGAGCACACTCGACTATAGCTTTCTTACTTGTTTTTTATTGGGCGTTTGCCTTTGCGGTTTTTGGGTTTTGCTTTGATATGGCCAAAATGATTGCGGCTTTAAGTATGCGCCTGCTGTATATGTCATATATGTATGTACATATATGTATAGGAATATTGCCATAGCAATAACGTAGCGTCTGCAACCGAAAAATAACTTTAACAAACCAGTGCAAACTCAACTAGAGAAATTCAATTAAATTGCCCAAGTCCAGGCAAGCACTTCAAAAACTATAACAATCAAATGTGCCGACTAAAATAAATCTATCGAAAGTCAACTAATTGAATTTCGAACAGTTATCATCCATAGGAGAGGAGGGAGGGAAAGAGAGAGGTGAGCAGAGGGCAAACTCTGAAATCAATTGACTTGTTACGGTCGGTGGGAGGCGGGGAGGAAAGCGAAAAAAACAAACCCAAAATGAAATCAAATGTTTTGTGGTTCGCTTCAAATCCGCAAAATGTTGCTGCTGTTGTGTTTGCTATTTCTTTTTTTCGGCTGTTTGTTTATTTGCCTCTCATGTATTGTATTATATAACATGGATATACATATATGTATATACATGTGACACAACAGACCTATTTGACCATAGCTCTTGGTTTCGTTGTTGTTGTTGCTGGTCTGGTTAGATCTGTAACCACAATCTGTTGCACACATGATTTCATTTTTATTTCCCATTAAAATCACATAAAAATCTAACACACAAAACCCAAACTGAAATACGATGGCAGCCAATCGAAATTGATTCTTGATACGGATATATTTTGACCATCTGCCCCCACTCCCCCCTCGAATCACCTCAGCAACATTCCCTTCTTTATGTGGCTTGTGGTTGCTGGTTGTGTATGCTTTGTTGTTGTTGCAATAATTGCTGCATGTAATTCCCAATTAATACAATTTCAAATGCAAATAATAGTTGTTCTGTTTGCAATTGTGGTTGCCAACTCTGGTAAGCTTTAGCCCACAATTGACTAGTTTTATTATAACGTTCTGCATTCCAGCCTGCTTGATGAAGTGTCCTTTTTGGACATAGTTAACACGGCAAATCAAGTTATCCTTAAATAACTCATTATTTTGTTGTAACTTTATTTTACAATTGCTTACAATATCTTCATTGAATTTATTTTGAA
This sequence comes from Drosophila sulfurigaster albostrigata, assembly GCF_023558435.1. NCBI lineage: Eukaryota > Metazoa > Arthropoda > Insecta > Diptera > Drosophilidae > Drosophila > Drosophila sulfurigaster. The sequence goes on from NC_084881.1 coordinate 24,710,780, forward strand.
TATTTTGTAACAATTTTCCTGTTTATTTGCATCAATATTGTGAAGATATTATTGCACTTTAGTAAACATATTATTTTTGTGTAATTTTCTTTTCTTTTACTTAGGCTTTCTTCATTGGATTTACTAAAAATATTTTGTTACAAATTTCCTGGGCTGGCAATATTCTAAAAAAGCTTTCTTTACTTAAATAAATATAACATTTTATTGCAATTTTCATTTTACAATTGGATTTAATTTCTTCAATTTATTTCTTCTTTCATACATTGGAAATTATATTATATAAATTTCTCTTATCTTTGCTTGCTTCCATTTTCAGTTGGCTTCAAGTTTGTGAAGTTATTAAATGTTTATATTATATTAGTATATTTATTACTAAAATTTCTTCAATGAATTTTCTCATCTCTACTTATTTTCCGCCAACATTTTAAAATAGCTGCACTTACTTTAACTTTCAAGTTGTTCAACTTCTATAAATCCGTGCTGAATTTCTTCATTATTTCCCGCTTAATCTCTCATTTGGATTGCTTATTATTTCAATTAATTTCTCTGATCGCTTCTCTGGCCCCCATTGTTAATCCCCCTTCAGCATGTTCGCCATGTGTCAGTGTTCTTGGAATGCATCGAAGAGTAGCAAGACGATCTATAAATCGACCACCTATCACAGAAACACTGGCAATTGTTTTGCTGCAGAGTGAACGTAGAGATATTGTGTGGCAGCTTCCAGCTGCCACGATCAGCCAGCCCTTTGTTCATTATAATTCTTTTAATTTGCATCGGCATTGCTGTGTAACCTCAGCACAGAAATATTTATTGATTAAAAAGCACAAAGTGGAGGAGCGCGCACAAAGTGAGGCATATTTGAGGCATGCCACTTGACGACAAGTGGCACGCGCATGCAAAATTGCCAAGCGTACTGCCAGATACAGTATCTGTATCTGCATCTGTGACTGCGTCTGTGAATGTGACTGTAACTGCCTAAAATTTATTATGCCCTAATTAGTCATGTTGTGTAAGCATAATACGCATCACTAGGGTTTAGTCTCTCTCTCTGATAGCAGCATAGATTAGGGACGATGTTGGGGGGCGTTTTACGAGTTCTTCGAGTGACAATCGCATGGATGTCGCTCTTATGTATCTGAATCTGTGTGACGTGTGTAACTGTAATATGCATTGCACACGCCCCAACTCTTATCGAACGTCATGTGGCAGCAACATCAGCTGCAGCAGCAGCAGCAGCAGCAGCGTCATCCTCAGTTTACAGTTCCGTTCTGATGCTGCCGGAATTGTCGACAGAGAGCGACAGCAACTCGATGGCTTTCTCTCTGGTATGTTTCATTTGTTTCACAAGTGGCTTCAAGTGTGCGGCTGTTGCACATTCAGCTCATGTCTGCTGCTGCTGCTTTTGTTATTTGTACTTTTTGTTGCCTGCATTTGTTTATGCATCTTTTGCCGTCTGTCGATTGTCGATTGTCGACTGTCGACTGTCGTTGCATGCCTCTGCTGCTGCTGCTGCTTTGTTTATCCATCAATGACGACTGACAAGAAACATGCGACGACGCCCACAAATACAACAATAATAACAACAACAACAACAACACCACAGACAATAAGTTGTCGTTCTTTGCTGGCAGCTCAATTTAATTTGCTTTAATATTTATTCCCTTCATTTCCCTTTGGCAGTCATTGTTTACTTCTCTTCTGCATTCTTCGAATCCCTTTTTTTTATGAATATATGTTTATAAAATATTTCCGTTTTGATTTGACAAGGCGCTGATTGAAATGGGTTAAACATTCATTAGGCGATTTGCATAGCACAGCATCGATTGATTTTTATGCTTTCAATCAACAAAACTTTTCAATTTGCTTCATTAAACGGCCGACAAAGAAAACGAAAGAGAGAAATTCTAAAAGAAACTAATGAAAAAGTGTCGGATAAGTGCAATAAATCAGAGTGATGACCTTTTATTAAAGCTTGTTCTGTTGATTGAAGCAAAGAATTTCGAGCGTCATTTTTAATAATTTCAGTTTGCAGGAGGAAATTAGAAAAATATAATGCGAGAAAGAAAACAGAATGTGAAAGAATCACAGAACGTACAAATGACTCAACATATTCCATGGTCAGACTTGATTGCGGTTCATGATAAACCCGCTTTTGTCGGACTTAAAAAAAAAACAACAGTTAAGTCTCAAATTCGGGTCAATTCTCAATTAAAGCTTTCCCAGGGAACTTCAAACGAAAAAAGCGAAAAAAAAATCACTCGAATCTTGTATTCATTTTCTTATGTTCTTGATGGGCTGATTTAAATGTATTCATTCAATCGTTTAAACATTTTTGCATTTTATTCAAGTTAACAGCTGGGCGGGTAAAAGGTTCAGAGACAAAACTTTTGCGGAAAAACCGAGTTAATTGTTTGGGAAATGGCAAAAACACAACAACAACAAACAAAAACTAAGCAATAAAGAGAAATAACATAACAATAAAGCAAAAGAGTAAGACAAAAAAAAATAAAACAAGAAAAGAAAAACCAAACGTAAAATGCGCTGCATAATAATTATGAGAAAACATAAAAGTAACTAAAAAGCTGAATTAATTATAAGGAAAAATGTTGAAACACATCCACAGAAAACAGAAAACGTGCACATTGAAATGGCCAAGAAAATGTTGCTTGTCCGAGCTCCGACATGTTCATAGATTAAAGGGTGGTAAAGAGGAAGAAAAGGAGGAAGGAAGGTGGCCAACAGTTCTGGGCGTGGCTGGTGAAAACTAGCAGATGTTGAAAGGTCATATGTGTGTGTGTGTGTGTGTGTGAATGGAAAAGGCAAAGAGCTACAGTTGATTGTGGGAACTGACTTAGTCGTAGTCACTTTATAGAGTATCTGTTTGTTTGCTATTGACATTGATCAAGTGGAGGCCAATTAGCAGCTGCCAAACGAAAAAATTGACTCGCCCCCAAGCCAGAAACACACTCACACTCACACACACCCATCTCACATAATATAAAAGAGTTGTTGCTCTCTTTCAAATGGCTTAAATTGTCGCTGCGGGGCAAAGACAAACATGACAGCTCAACTAGGCCTTAAAACACATTAAGGCAGTTCTCATGTGTTTCTTTGGCAACTTTATAATTTGTTGTTTTATGGATGAATCAATAATTTGATTAATTGCCAGAACTTTACTTAAGTTGTGTAAGTCAGCAAAACTAAATGAAACTCTGAATTTATCAATTTAAATGCGACTAATAAGCTACTAAATTCAATTAAAATCATAAGCATAGTAAAGTATTCAAAATATTCTTTTCAATATTTATACAAACCGATATAATTGTAATTCGAAATAAATAAAATAATATATAAACAGAATACTAATTAACTAATCCGCACGTTGACATTCGAGTAATACAATGAAAAATTGCAAAACTTTCAGCTATTACAGAATAAATACTGAATTATACCAAAGTCTATATTCAGTATATCAATATACTATTACATTCAAATTCATCCACTTTTGCATTTTTTTAAACATACCAAATTATTATACCGAAAAAACTACTGAATACCAGGTCTATTTTTAGTATATCGATATACAATTACGTTCAAAATATACTATATACTATACATACATATCTCTTATTATTTCTTACAAAACTACAACTTTGCAATAAGAGTATTTCAAGTGCGTATACGTAACATGTACATTGTACTTTGTTTTAATTGACGCTGGTTGTGTGGGCGTCGCTTTTGTGCAGCCTCAGCTCTCTTTGAGTGGCGCTCTCACCTATTAAATTTGTATTCAAGGTGGAACCAATTGGGTCTCGCTTGGATCTCTTAACAATTTCCTGCAATTTGCCATTGCGACGCACATGGCAAATCAAATTGAAGCGTAAAGCTTCGTTTTCTTCTATTTTTCTTTCAATTTCAACCAACTTATTCTGTAGTTTTTTTTCTCGCTTTGCAATTATTTTGCAGTTGTTGAAGTATTTGTTTTATTGCTACGTTTGTATCTGTGTAAAAATTTGTAAATACGACAAAACAATTAGACAGAAGAAGAGGAGAAGTTGGAGAAGGGAAGAACTTCAACGCTCGACATGTGCACAATTCTCATGTGCCAGCTTCAATTTGTATTTAGTTTTTTCTTTTTTTTGTATTTTCATCTCAATTTTTTGTTGCTTTTGTGCTGCTTTTTGTAATTGCAACATAATTTGCCATTACACGCTGCTTCTTCTTGTTGTTGTTGTTGCCAGAGCTGAGTTTTGTGGGTCTCTGGGTCTCTCCCCAGCTGTTGCGAATTGCAAAAGAGACAGACAGAGAGAGAGAGAGAGAGAGAGAGATAGAAGGAGGAATGCAGACAAAGACGAAGACAATTACAAGCAATTAGAAATGAATTGCTCGAAAATGGCAAACTTTAGAAACAATGCAAACTGTAGCTAAAGTTTCGGTTTGTCTAACCATTCAACTCCATGTGCGTGTGTGTATGTGTATGTGAGTGTGAGTGGGTGTGGCTGAATGTGTGTGCTTGTTTTCTTTGTAAACCTTTGTGCTAGCTAAAGACATGGTCCATGTATAAATTGGGTTTGACTAGTGGAAGTCTTTTTGAGAGTTGCCAGATCTAAATGTAATTAATATTGCAATTGAACAAGTTTACAACTTTCGAACTGAAATAGCTTAAGGGGTCAGTCAGTCAATTCATTACAATGCAGCAGACTTTAAAAGCAGATATAAATGCAAATTTATAATTTATAAAAGAATGATATTAAAGCGTGGTTTGCGCAGTTTACAAAATGTTCACAGTTTGCTGTGACTTTTTTACAACTTCCATTTAATTACCGACTGCCAGGGATATCGCTATTTTCGACAAAGATACAGACACAAAGCTATAGAATGTGAAGTAAATGGCGAGAGGCAAAAGATACAGATAGAAATGTGCAGATACTCGTTTTTTTGGTCGAAACTTATTCACACTCGGAGTCTGGCTGTCGCAATCTTTTACTCTTTTACAAAAGATAAGCTGCAATTAGTTGCAAATTTTGTGGCACACATTGGACAAGCGCTCCCCCAGCTGTATGTGTGTGTGTGTGTGTCCCTGGGGCATGTTTTGTGCAGCAGCAGCAACAGCAACTGCAACTGTATCTGTAACTCGCATATACATGATTTTTTGTGTGTTTGACCGAGCGGACCGTTGCCGGCAGCTACAGAGCGGATACAGATGCAGATACAGATGCATTTTGCAGCCATAGATGCAGATACAAATGTGAATACAAATGCTAAAGACAAAGCAACAACAACAAAAAAAGAGGCAACCAGTTAAATGGCAATGCGTGTTCCGTTCGTGTTTGGTGCTCATTGTATGAACAATGAATGGCAACATGTTGTTGTCCACAGCAGCAACAACAACGCGACTTGCAACAAAAGCAACAACTACATTTTGTATGTGCGGACTGTTTTACATTTTTGCTAAACTATTTTTGTGCATTTTCAACATTTTTAACATTTAAAACTCGACAAGCGTGTGCACACTTTTTGCACCGACTGTGACTGTGATGTTGCCCAGTTACAACCGGCAGGCACTGTTCATGTTGCTGCTGTTGTTCTAGTTGTTGTTCTCGTTCTCGTTCTCATTCTCATTCTCGCATTCTCGTTACTCTTATTTGTTGTGTATGAAAACGTAATTAACAACATTTTCCTACACTTTTAGTTCACTTTTTGTTACAACTCTTTAGGGATGTACCCCATGGGTAAGGAGAGGCAGACGAAAGGGGCAGGCCACATGCCAGAACAAAATGATATAACTTATGGCCTCGTTTGTAGCCGATTGCTGTTGTTGTTGTTGTTGTTGTTACTCTGGCAATTAAGTTACTTCAAATATTTCTGCTCTAGACTCGATGAATAATTGACTTTCTTTTATGATTATCGTTTTTTTTTTTTGTACTTTAGCATAAACTCGTATCAAACTCAATTTGTCGAGGGCCCCTTAAGTGTCGCTTTGATTGTGCATTAAATAAATAAAATTAATGAAATAAAACAGAGTCAAATATTGGCTACAAACAACATTCATAAAACAAAAACGAACGAATGGAAAATGAAAACATTTTCAATTGGTAAAGTTCAAGCCCAGCTACTTAAAGGGAACTTGCCACTTGAACCCCGACTGTTGTGGCATGCTGTGGCAGTCAGGCAGGCAGGCAGCAGCAACAACAAATTAATATGCATACACTCGTTACTTCAATTTGGAATATGTGTGCTACTCTACTTAGGGAGGGTCAAGATGAGTGTGTGCCTGTGTGTGCTACACTCAGTAAATAATCAGTCAGAGATCAGCAAGAATTAAATATTCTACATACATATATGCTGTATGCTGATGATGATGATGATGAAATTCCTCTACAACAACAGAAAAAAGACTCGAGTTGGGTTTAAGAAACTTACAAAAATGTGTGTTCTTTGTTAATTTTTAAATTTAGAATGCTTTGCATGTGTGTGTGTGTGTGTCCACATTATTTATGTTGATGACGAAAATTATTATAAAGCTGTTTGCGTCATCAGCAGAGCAACAGTCAAATAAAGTTCATTCAACAAATATATTTTTGTGAGCTGTTCTTAGAGTCAAACAAGACTTAGAAACTTTGGAAGACTTTTTCGGCAGAAAAACATTTGCTATAAATTTGTTTCTTAAGCTTAAGTGAATGCATTATTATTAGCAAAAGTTCAGCACAATAAATAATAATAAAATAATAGGCATACTGAAATCTGGTCTTGGCTGCTTTGGCTGACAATCCAGCATATTATGTACTCTATTTTTAATGAATTACTTTATCAATATATCAAAAATAGAATAGAAAGGTATTTCACAGTCTAGAGAATTCGACTATAGCTTTCTTTCAATTTGAGAAAGATCTCAACTTGCTTTTAAAAACAATTCAATGAAATCTATGTTAGCTAAACAAAATTACACAACATATAAAATCAACACTTATTTGAAGCAATTTTCTTTTCGTATAATTTCCTATTATTATAGGCCCACACAATAGCTGTATTTTATGTTATTCTATAATTCCCAAGACCAATCTATAAGCTGCCCACATTGTCCGAAATCTCAATTAGCGCTTACACCGAAATTTCCAACCGGAAATTGCTTAAAATGCATTAATTGCCTCCACACATCGAGATTGATCTGAAAGAGACCTAAGCTTCGGCAACAACAGTATCTGCAACTCAAGCGATTGTTGCCACCGCAATCAGAGAGTTCAGACCGTAGCCAGTTCGCTGCTGAACTGAACTGAACTGAACTCAACTAAACTGAAAGCCACAACAATCAACAGCAACACCGCACGAATCAAAGCCAAATCAAGCAACGGGCTTCGTTATGATTTTGAGCCAAGCCAAATGCCAATTGGGTAGCTTTAATTACTAGCTTCTGGTTAGGCCACAGTTAGAGTTGCATGCAACAAATTACCAACAAAAGTGGCAGCTCGTTATGCACAAATATATCCATATTGGAAGAGCAGGAGGAGCTCTGCTCTGCTCTGGTTTGGTCTGGACAGGTCACAGCTCCTAATAAATCGAGCAAATCGTCAAAGTCGACTAATGACATCGCCAGCATATGAAATCGGTTAGACCAAGCTCTTCCTCCTTCTCCTTCTCCTTCTCCTCCTCCCCCTTCTCCTTGTTCGAGTTTGGTTTGGGTCTTGAGCGTCTTGGCTGCCTGAAGGCAGTCAGCCAACATGCATAAGCAAAGATAGTCATCATCAAGGCGAGCGCATTAATGACTCAGTGAGCACTGAGAGGGGGGGGGCAACAATTGTTGTGGCTTTGCATTTGCGGTGCAATTTATATGCAGCGATTGCAATTGCAATGCGTGGTGCACAAAACGCATACAAATGTAATTTGTGCAATGCGCTCTAAATGCAAACAGCAGCTAAGGGCTAAGGGCTAAGAGAGAGGGAGAGCGGGTGAATGGAGGCCAGACAAGGCGCATATGAAATCAGTGGCAAGCAAACATGCACATTACATGGCGGCTCATTTTGGTGAATAATTGAGACAATTACGCATACGCCATGTGAAGTGTGCGGCGCTGATGGCAAAGCAGATGAAGGCAACAGTTGAGATGACTTGATAAGGTACACGGCAAAGTGTGCCAGAGAGAGAGAGAGAGAGACAGGGGCAGAGTAACCAGATAAACGATCGCAAGCGGAGAGTAAATGAGAGTTCAACTTAAAAAGAGTTATAAAAAAAATATTATAATAAAAATGAAGTCATTAAAATGACACTTCAGTTAAGTTTTTAACGTTTTTGTCTAGGTAATTTCAATATTATTAATTAATGTGGAAAAGTTCAAAACTTGAGTTTATTTCGAGTCATTCGATGTTCTTAAAGGTATAAGAAGGAAAGTATTACAAAAAGAAGGAACATTAAAATAAAAATGAACATATTAAATGGCTTTTTTAGTTACTTTTGTTTACATTTCTGCTTAAATAATTTCATGTTAAATGCAAAGAATATTATTATAAAAAAGCGGCTTCAATTTTTGCATAACTTCGTGTTCTCCCTGTATTTAAATATTATCCTAAATGATTTCTAGAAACTGTTTCCACAGAAATAGAAGTAACTTCTTTTGCTAAATACTAATTCTACATATTCTTCAGTTCAACTTAAAACTTGTTCTGCTTTACATGAATTTTTGAAGCTCGCTTTTCTTCGTCAGTTGAACTAGCATTCAATAGATTAAATAACATACCTAATTAAAAAAAGTATATTATCAGCTTACTTTACATTAATATTTATAGCTAACAATATGCACTTGCATTAAATTTAGTGCAATTTCTTTACGACTCTTCAAATGCATTAATTAATTTCACCAAATAGTTCAAGTTTATGCACACATTGAATGAATTTCTGAGCTTGTTATTTTGCTGTTAAATATTATCAATAGCAAGTCAAACAAGCCCACACGCTTAATGTACTTTCAATAAATTGCTAGCACAAGTTGCCACTTATCTGTGACTCTATAAATCGAAATACAATTAATTTTCCCACATATTTTCAGTCGGTTGACATATTTAGTTAATTGATGAAATTGCTAAAAATAAATATGCTTCGCATGCTACAATAGACAGCTTTTCATTGCCAGCGAAATGACCTCCAAGCCAATAACAATAAATACCGAGAAAAAACAATTAAATAAATATTTTATAATGAAAAGCAAATTAAATAACGTCAATAGCTGGGAAAACCAGTTCGCTGTCAGCTGTCAGAGAAGGGAGACGAGGAGTTTATAAAAAACTTTCACGTGTCGCACGTTGATAAAGATTTAAAAGACCGAGACAATAATAATTATAATTAATTATGAAATTATTACGCGCAGTTGCAATGCGTGTATGTGTGTGTATGTGTGTGTGTGTTGCAGCTGCTGTAAAATGTTGCAAGTAAAAAAAAAGCGAAAAGAAAAGCCGTGAAAAGCGAATGTCAACAAAAAAGCGAAAATTACTTTCGCCAGGTAGCATTAAGTGGCCGCTCAACACAGCAGCAGCAACAGCAACGACAACAGCAAAAGCAGCTGCCACGCCCCTCCAGCTAAAGCGCAATGCAATTTGCATGTTTGCTGTCGCTGACGCTGACGCTAGATGGCGCTGTACGAGCAGCAACAACAACAACTACAACAACAGCGGCAATCAATCTAATTACTGTCAATTTGTGCAAACGACGCGTTGGACGCTCAAGGCAAGAGGAAAAAAAAGTAAATATAAAAACGATGGAGGAAGACAAAAAACAAACGCGTAGAGCGCACTTCAATTAGGCTGCCACGCCTCCCACCAGCCAGCGTTATGGGCGGCAGGTTATTGGGTCGTCATCGTCATCGTCATCATGCTGCTATAAGTGCAACGCACTTGCCGGCTGTCAACTAAAATGGAAAGCTAACATCAATTAAGCGACGACAACAACGTCGCGTCCATAAAAAGTTGCCTGATCTCGTCTCTGGCCATCGGCTTGGCTCGCCTCCTGGCTGCATTTACAATTAATTTATGAGCTCAGCTCAGCTCGCTGTCTGTCTGACTGTCTGTCTGTCTGGCTGTTGTGTGGCAGCTTTCACATCTGGCCATAGATAAGTCGCACATAGTCCAGTCGGATTCGCAATTCAAGTCGGCTTAGTCAACAGTTTGAGTCTGCCAAAAGTCTCGCGTCACTTTTATGGACATTACTTGTTACTTTTTATGACGTTCTAGCTGCAACGTTGACTGCCACTGCAACTGCAACTTCTACTCTGTGCATTTGTGCAGTTGTAAGCCATACTAATCCTGTCCAGCAATTTGGCAGCAGTGACCAGGCTCAGCTGGCATATCAAAGTGAAAGGGTTTTATTTTCAGCCAGATCACCACTTGGCCATTGGCCATGGCACCGAAATGGCTAACAAAGACATGAAACCGCACTCTCTCAAACACACACACACACACTTGCAACACACACACACACACATATTTGGGGTCACTTTGCATTTTCGGTTTGTTTGTTTATTTGCGCTTACCTATTACACGTTGTAGCCACACCCAACAACTCTCTCCCTCTCTCCCTTTCGCTCTCTCTGCCCTCAACTTCTCTGCGGTCTTTCTGACTGTCTGTCTGCCTGGCTGTCCGAATGTTTTGCCATTGCTGGCTAATCCGTTGCCATTTTGGTCGAAACTGCAAAAACATAAACTGCTATCCTGATACCCTAAATGCATCAAGTCGACCACAAGCTGCACTGCAAAGTCATTGACTTTAAAAGTATGCACTTAAAACTATTGTTAATCAATATTACAATATATAAATGCACAATAATTGAAATCAAGTAAAAAGATTTGAAAAAGAAAATGAAATAAAGAAACAAATGAATTAAAAGCAAAAAATTGTTAAACAAAACGCGATCTATTTTGAATAAAAATAAGTTATTATTATTCTTATAATAGACCCAATTATTGTACCACAAAAATACAGAAAATATACCGAGTGGTATATTGATATAGTACTATTCAAAATAAACCATAGAGTGCAAAATATGCCAGATTGTCAACTTAAAATTAAATCAATTTTAAATTTGAAGAAAAACTTCAAGTCATTACAACATAAAACAAATTACGAATGAATGAAACGGATGGTTATAAAACAAGTAAATTTTATTATACATATATCCAATTAAATTTAAATTAAAAGTCTAGGAAAAAATATAAAATTATTACAAACAAAGCATGTCAATTGACAAACTCAACATAAAAAAAATGATTTCCAATAACCTTTAATAATATTCAAAGCCTTGCGAAATAAATAAAAATGTTTTACTTTTCATTAGGTAAAAAAAAAACAATATTAATGTATTGAAAATATTAAAATGTCAAGAAAGCTTTCAAAGTTAATACAATGAAAACAAAAGAGAATGCATCAAAAAATAAAAGCGTTTAAAATCATTCAACGTCAACCAAATTACATTAATTTGTTTTATAATAAACTGTTTAAGTACTGAGAAAAGAATGTTTAATAACAATAACTATTTTATCAAAAATTGAATAGATTTAACTATGACAAACGCTGTCACAAAGTCATGAATGCCGTTTGGCATGCATTCAAATTACAAAGCGAACATTGGCAGTCATCCGCCCATGCAGCATGTAGCCGGTAGCAGCAAGTGGCATGCAGCATGAAGCATGCAGCATGCAGAGTTGTACTGCAGGTGGTGTTGCTACAAGAGAGCTAGCTGGGGCGTGGCTCAGGTGGCAAGTGGAGATGGCTTTTGTTTTCTGCCAGCAAGCAAGTAAGCCAAATGCTGATGCCTCCCTCCCCTCCCTCTGCTCTGCTCTGCTCGTCTCACCAATTTCTACCTGGCTGGCAACACTTTTTGGTGTTGCTTTCAATTTGGCTGCCTTTGCAGTTGCTTCCGCTTTTTTTGTTTTTGCATTGTTGCTATTGTTGTTGCTGTAAAGTTTGCCATTTCCGGCGCGCTCATGCGTATAATTTTTGCTTGAAGCTGTCGCTGAGTACGACGAAACAATGCCGCCCAAAAAAAACAAAAGCAAAAGAAAGTCTATCCACCTCCCTCTCCTCCCACCACCCAAAAGTGGTGATGAAGGAAAGCGAAGGCAAAAGCACAGCAAACACAGCAGAACACAACAGTGAACAACAACAGCCGTAGCTAAAGCTGGGCCAACGTGACGTATGCGCAACGCAATACAAAAAACAAAAATAGGAAAGAAACGAAAGAAAATTGGCACAACTCGTGCATTTTCACCATGTTTGAAGTTTGAAATGGGCAGCTGATATTTCGGACAGGTTGAAATTTTATGCAGCGCCGATTGAGCTGAGGAGGGAAAAAGATTGTGGGCGGTTGATTACATTTTGTCGCTAGCTTAAAGCTTAAATTATGGCTTACACACTGACAATTGTGTGAGTGGGCCAGGCATGACGGCAGGACTTACATTGCAGCTCAATGAATGGCAGAGCAGGACAATGGAGGCACAGGACATGCTGGTCTCGAGATCGCTGTGCACAGTTTTTATGGCCATGGCCCAGGCTTTGTGTTCGGTTTTTTCTTGCTGTAAATTCCAGTGGCATTTCTTTTTTTTTGTTGTTCCTGTGACAGAAAGCTGAAGTGCAACAACGGCATTCGAACAAACTGCTTGTTAAAAATGTGCATTTAATCAAGAAAGCCTTTGGCAGCTTGTAAAACTCCCACGCTGTGGCTTTAAACTTTTCTTTTTGGACAAACACTTGAACTTTATTTATCTAGCTTTTGCATCAACACGCAGCACGAAGTGCCAGCTCCCCCGTCCCGCTCCCCTTCGTGTGTCCAAGCAACGACCCTCAATGCAATCAAGTCACAGACTGCATTCAAGCATGGAAGAAACACCACCTGCTGCTATTGCACACGCAACACGATAACAGCAACAACAACAACAATAGCAACAACAACAGGTGGCACTTGGCTTCGTCATCATCGCCATAAATGGTCACGCTCACGTACACCTCGTTACAAAAGTTTCCCCTCGCCTCGCCTCCCCACCGCAGCCCGCAGTCAGCGCTGCCGGTCTCAAATGCCCCATAGTCATCGCTTTTGGTTAGATTATCCCGTGGCGCACTTTTGCGGTGCCCATTTCCATTTCCATTGCTGCCATTGCAATTCCAATTTCACAATTTAGATGGCGCATTGGAAGCAAGCAAGCAAGCCATAAGTTAACCAACTCCCTAGAATGCTTAGGCAGTTGCTAGACATTACACGATTTTACCCTGTTTCAAATACGAATCTCAAGCCATGCAAATTGCTTGTGAACACACGCACATACACACACACACAACCACTCAGCTGACAAGTAAGCGAAGGCAACGCAACAAGAATAAGAAAATCCGAGCAGAAACAAACGGAACAAATGAAACGTTGAGACTGCCACCGCAATGAGGCCAATGATGAACGCAAATCAGGTACAATGGTTGCCACAAGGGGAATTCAATTGAAGCAGGTACAAAAATTTGCATAGAACATTTTCACAATTACATGAAGCAAAATATTATAAAAGCAGAATATACATAGATTGAAATATTTGTGTAATAAAAGCAGATTGTTTAGACAACAATTTACCTTATAGGAATATAATAAATTTGCAGCATAAAAACATAGCATAAAACATTTTTAAAAAAATTGCATTCATCAACAGTATATAGAAGAAAAAGATTAAAAAGATAGGTCTTTTTTAGAATCTATACAGAATTATTTAATAAGCATAAGGACTTATTTTTTAAAACAATTATTTACTTTACTTGAAAATCAAAAAATCATATATATATTCTTAATAAAATATGTATGCATATTGTTTTCAAAATTCTAGTATTATAAAGAATTCAATTTGGGTTAATATCTATAACTCAAATTTAAATCTAGGGTACGTAACGTAACTAAGGACTTTAGCTTACCAAATCAATGTACTACTACTCCATTAATATACTGTAATGAGTACTAAAAATACTGCTTTAACATGATTATATTACATTTCGTAAGCATTTCATTCACTTTTTTAACGATTTACTTAAGCATTTCATACTGAAAATTATTCCCAAAGTACAGCTAGAGGAACTAAGGCCTTCAGCCTACTAAATCAATGTACCATTGCTAAAAAAATATACTGTAATGCATATTAAAAATACCTTTTCCACATTTCATAATCATTTCATTCACTTTTTGAATAAACAACAATAGCAGACATTTCATATACATATATTTTTTTCTATAGCTAAAAAGTAATTTCGATGGTGACTTTCGTTTGTGCATTCAGTTAATCGATTTCTAACGATTTATTTAACTGCACACATTCAATACACTTCATCCCACTGTGGCACATATCCCACAAACACACACACACAGATACTCGCGCACTCACGGTCACATATACAATTACACATACCACATTGACTTGGCTTCCTTCGCTGCACTTAATGCACACGCTTCAGGGAGTTTATTGAAAACTTTGTCGTGCCAAAAGCAAGTAGCTGCGGCACCGAGGCAGGGGCATGTTACAAGTGGCATAGCTATACAGTGAAGAGGGGGAGGGAGGGAGCGAGGATGTGCTTGGGACAGTACACAAAAGACAGGTATTATGTGAGCCAAGCATATTTGGTTGGAGCATCTGAGCAGGTTGTCGACGTCGTCGTCGTCGTTGTCGTTGTTGCCGCTTCAATGCTGACACAATGCAGCGAACGCGGTCCACAGTTGCCACGGCTATTGTCTGCCACCGAGCGCAACCCTTTGAGAGCCACCCAACCCAACACCGCACACACCTCCCTCCCCTAACCTATTCCTTTCCCGCGGTAACATGTTCTGCCTTCGCGTCTTAAGTAGCTTCACAGTGGGCTGACTGCAGATCTTATGAATGCGAAGCATGTTGATAACGCATTCGGTTCTAGAAGCTCCCTTTCTACTCCCTACTTGCTTTTTATGCACTGTACGTGTTCAGGACACGTTATGGTCATGCCAAAACGGATGATGATGGCGATTATGAAGATAGCTTGCAGAAGATAGCGCTTGCCAGCAGCAGCAGCAGCAGATGCAGATAAAACGCCCGCGCATGTGACTGCCAAAGGATTTTTATTGATTTCAACAAAAAGTTCGTGACTGCTCCTTACAGCCAACGCCAGCCAGAAGTGCAGCCAATCTCTCCTCCTACACATGCTAACGTTGGCTTACAGGCATCATCGTTTTGGCATTGTTAGCCAAGTTGGCCCTTTGTTTGAGCCCACTTTCCCAACGAAGTCGAAACTGAAGTCTGAAGTGATTGGCTGCGTATGGGAATTGAGCGCGAAAATAGCTTCATTATTTAAAGTACTTAGACGCCACAGCTCGTCAGGATGTGCCAGGATATGCCAGGATGTGTGTGTGCTGTTCATCTGTGCATTGGGACAAGGCTAAACAACATCAGAAAAATAAGAGCCGAGAATGAGAATGAGAGTGAGAGCTGAGAGCACAAAAAACTGAAATGGAAATTGCCTAAATAATTTGTATACCTCGGAGACATTGCGTCCATGCATTCAATTGAATGATTCCGACTGAGTGAAGATACCAAAAGCAAAATCGAATACATTCGTTACACATTTTCTTTTTCTTGCGCTTCCTTTGTCAACTCTGAGTTTGTCAAGCGTTAACATGTGTTTAAAGCGAAGATTACAGAGTCTTTAAAGGGACATTTTTGAGGCAACTCTTTAATATCGAAATGCATAAATTAATAATACGCTAACCTCAGCTCAGCATTTGAATTGCACAATTCAACATCATCATTTCCTTACTGTAACAACAAACAATTGTTGCGGTGCATTATTAAACTTGCAGAGCGAACTCATGGGAAAAAACAAACCATAATAAATAGTTTGAAAAAGAGAGGAGAATGCGAGGAATGTAAATCGAATGCATGACAAAATATGGCAACAGACGATAGACAGAGTTAGACACTGAACCGGAATGTGCCGCAACGCGAGATTCCATCACCATCACCAAACTCACCAAACAGTGTAGAATATAACCGATAAAAGGTTGAACAAAATGTTGGCTAGCAAAAATTTGTCATCACTGCAGGAAGCCGGAAACTAGCAACAGTTACTGTTTGCACTCGTTGTTGTTGTAGTTGTTATAGTTGTTGTCACGCCTGGTGCCAGAACTTTATTTGTATTTGTTCGTTTCCCTCTGTTTCCCCTGTCTACCTTACCATTAACCAACCTTATCAACAGGGCGCGTTATTTCTTTTTCTTTTTTTTGCTCTGGGCGTTTTTTTTTGCGCTTCGTTTTTTGCACTCGCAATGATTGCAGGTTCAATGTACCTGAGATCCAGCGCTCAAGTGAAACATGCAAAATATATGTAAATTATGACATAACACAAAAGCCAGATAAAGCAGAAGAACAAGTGCTGAGGGTGGCAGGTGACATTAGGTGTAAAAGTTGCCGTATTAACCACCTGTTGTACTTCTGAAGAAGTAAGGAGAAGGAGGTGGGAAAGACACACACAAGCAAACCCCTTTTTCTATCTTGGCAAAAGAAAAACGCGTGTGGCGGAAAAGCAACTACAAAATGTGTTTATTATGTGCTGCGCGGCGGTGGTGACTGCGGTGTATTGCTCGAGTGTGTGTGAGTGTGTGTTAGTTGTCTAATGGGGCATATGTGCGATACACATTATATTAAGTAAATAAATGTGCCTTAGAGACTCGCAAGACATTGCGGAAATTTGCATAGAAAAATACGTTGATTTGACATGTGAAGTTGTATAGACAGAACAATGGCGGGGGACTGCATATGAAATGAGCCAAGAAAAAGCTGAATAGCAAATAAACATCGATAATGTATAAAGAAAAACAGACAAATGTGAAGCTGGAGCTAACGAGCAGTGAATGTTTGGAAAATAGTTGAAATAATAAGTAACAAATGCATTAAAGAAGAGGGAAAGGAAACAGAAATAATCTTAAATTTAAGTAGCATGAAAAAAAAACCAAGTTTAATTCAATAAAGTTTAATAGATGCTACTTTTGGGTAAAGCGGATTCTCCACATCGATAAAAAATATAATACAATAAAACTCTATTTAACATTTAAGAAGTCAAGGGGGTCGACTGTAAGATACTCGCTTCACATTTTCAAAGAACAGAATAATATACTAATATACAGCAGACTACTAAAATATACCACAGGCTGTATTTGGTATATCAATGTAGTACAAAATATGCCAGATTGTCAGCCAAAGCAGTTTCTACACTGTGTGTACCGGGAATATAAATGGAACACTACTCTTCTTTCCACTGTTGGCTTAAACTTTAAACTTTAAACTCATCCCATCTCTATGATCTAAAATAACATCAATGTATGAAACAATTTGCAATGATAAAATGCGGTTGAAACTATCGCTGTTATCTCTGATGGCTTTTAACTTTTGCATTTGCCGCTTGCAATGATTTGAGTGAGCAGCTTTTGAAACTAAATCTAAACCATTTATCTTTTCATTTTTCGTTGCAGGTACGTTACGTTGCATTCATGGTTATCTTCATTGTAAAGGTAGGATGGGTTAAATGCCCCAGCTATGCCCTAAAATAAACAACGCTCATGTGGTTTTTACATGTGTGTGTGTGTGGTGAGTACTAAAGTATTTGTGTATGTGTGTGTGCGTCGATAATCCACGCACAAGCCAAACATTTGCGCAGCTTCAGTTTGCGCGGCGGAATACGGATATAAAAAAAAATGAATAAAAATGCTGGCAAAACTGAGCCGCAGGCAACACAAAAGAATCGCAACAGCCACAGCAGCAGCAGCAGCAGCCACAGCAATAGCAACCACTAGACAAAATGTTCACACTTGCAATTAAAAACGAAAAAGGGAGAAAAAGAAATGCTGGAGAGAAATA
Source organism: Drosophila sulfurigaster albostrigata (assembly GCF_023558435.1). Lineage (NCBI taxonomy): Eukaryota > Metazoa > Arthropoda > Insecta > Diptera > Drosophilidae > Drosophila > Drosophila sulfurigaster. Next base: position 24,728,664 of record NC_084881.1, read on the forward strand.
ATAACAAAAAAAAGGAAAAACTAAAACAAGGGAGACGTGCATCAGAACTGGGGCCACTTTATGAGACTGCAATTGGGTCAACAATGCCATAACAGGGCGCCACCTAGCGGCGCTAAACGAATTACAGTGCAAAGCCAAAGTGGCATAAAAATAGAATACACAGAGAGAGGAGCCATGTGCAACGCTCAGCATGCAACACGCAGCGTCGAGAGTTAAGTCCGATGTCTGTTGCATACAAAGTGCAGGCCAAACAGTTTGCAATTAAAATGGGGCCAAGAATGGTGAACAACAATAACAACAACCAACAACCAACAGGCAGCCACAGCAGCCAAGAGCAACTCTAGCAGACCAAAAAGCCCAGTAGTTAACAGTAGCCGGCAAAAGTATGTGCGCACTCTGTATAAGTTCAGGTGTCTGCAAATGAAATTAGAAAACTGCGTCTGACTCGACTTGACCGTAAAAAGCAGCTCCGGCTTCGCTTTGGTTTGCCCATCAGCCACTTGCCACTAGTCCACCAGTCCACCAGTCCACTTGCCACCAGTCCACTTGGTGAATGTTGTTGCTGCTGCTGCAACCGCGACGGCAGATGGAACGTGCAACCATTCGACAGTCAGACTGTCTGTCTGACACGCATTCTAAGCTATGGCGATGGCGATGGCGATGGCGATGGCTATTGCTATAACGATGGCTTTCACATTCCGGGCGCTACACTTGACCAAGTTAACTGGTTGCCAGTTGCCAGTCGCTAGCTATTTCTGTCATTCTAGTTGTTGTTGCTGTTGCTGTCTCGGTTTCAGTCTCGGCTTCAGCTTTGGTTCTATTCCCGCCTGACCACTTAGTGAACCTGCTCGAGGCCACTTTCCCAGTCGCCACCAAACCAATACACACTCACGTACACATACACCAACACACACACACACACACAGACAGACTATCTTCTACTGTTTATTGGATTCCATTCAGCGGCCGCCATTCTCCACTCCACACTCAGCACTCTGCACTCTCAACTTTCGACTGTCGCTTGTGCTCTGTTTTGTATTTGCTAAACATTTTAACATATCTGCGCCCCCTCAACACCCCCTAAGTCCGCTCCCTCACTTCTGTACACTCTACAGAGTTGAGCTTAATGAAAAACACTCAAATCCCGAACGCTTTTGTTCCGGCCAAGTTTAGTGGAAACGCATTGCAGTAACAGCTTCTATCACTAGCCCTTTGCTAAAAGTGGAAAGCGGTCTCTTTTGTTTGCCCTCGTATCCTTTAGCGTTTTAGGCGGCATCATCGATGCTGGGTTTTTGTGGCATCAAAAATGCCAAGCAGTCTTTTAGCGTAATTAAACTTTGGTTTTTTTAACGACACAATCAAGTTACAAAGCGAAAAAGAATGTGCAGCGAATTTCAGGCAGTGAAATGACAAGTTAATAAGTTTATTTGACACAAAATTAGTTTTTAGTTGAGCAATAATAATAAAAATATATTTTTTATATATACTGCACAGTTGTTGCCCCAATTTTGGACTCCTTTCGAAAAGCTGACCCACTGACTGATGACAAATTTCCGTCATGTACACAGCACAAATATTAATTTAACCCCAAACTCATTACAAGCCAAACGTCTGGGTCATTAATAAAAGTCGCCTACGAAACGCAATAAAAGTTCCCAAAAATAAAAAGCCAACTAAATAAAAATAATAACAACAAATCAAAAAAAAAAAAAAAAAAAAAACGAGCAACAAGAAGACAAATGATTGACTATAAATTCAGCTGTGAAGGTCTTGAAAAGCCCGAGAAATAAACAAAAGCAACAAAGACAAAGAGAACGAATGAAATGCTGTAACAAATTGACTTTCACTTTAATGATTTCTTTGGCAATAAACTTATAAATTAATAAGCATTAAGCATACCTACAACAACCAATGTCTAAGAAAAGCTGTGTTGAAAACTTGACCAAGCGCATTCACAATTTACAATTCACGTTGCATTGCTAAGTGGCCTTTCAAAAGACTTTCAAATTCGAATATTTATGCAGGTACGAGTGTGTGTATGCGATGCTATAAAGAAAAGCATGAAACCAAATAAAAATGGTAAATAACGAAAAGGAAAATGCAACCAAAATGCACTCAGGCCATGACTTTCAATGCACTTTGTGAGCAACGAAGAACAACAGAGAGGGGGGAAAAGGGGCAACCAGAGAGTCAAGTCAACATGCAAATGCTGCCCTCCTTCTTGCCATGTTGCCTGTTACCATGTTGCCATGGACTCATGCAGTCATGTCGTGTCGCTCAGCCATAACGCCGCGACCCAAAAAAAAAAAAACAACAACACAGCTCACCCCATGCCACAGAGCAGACCAAGTCAGACCAGACCAGACCAGACCAGAGTCAGAGCCAAGAGCCGAGAGCCCCACAGTTAAAGCCAAACGAAGGCAAACCAAACCAAACTGAAAGTCATAAAAGTCTCTCGCCTGTCAGTTCATCAGTTCAGTTGACGGCCAACCCAAAATACAGAAAAAAAAAAGAAAAACCATATGTGGGTCAAATGTGTTTCGGCATCTGGACATAACACGCCTTTCATATTGACACTCTTCCAGTGTCCAGTGTCCAGTGCCCAGTGTCCATGTTTGAGAATTTTCGCGCTTTGATTTGACCCCTCAGCGACGAAAGAAAGCCTTTATGTTTATTGAGCTGTAATTTAGTAATTTTATGAGCCTCTCTCGCAACTCGCAACTTTCAGCTACTCATCGGAGATTTATGACTCTAATTAGTTGTTGATGATTATGGGACATGCAACATTAATGGCACCATATTTGATTTACGGCAAGGGCAACTAACTGTGACAAGGATGTTTATCAAAATTTGAGGTAAACATATGGAATGAAATAATTAAAGGGCTTAGCTGCATAATTTGAAAACTTAATATGTGATTGAAACTGAGATTTTAATTTAAGACTATTTTACGTCATTAGGGTTAGCATAGAACTTAAAAATAAATTTGAGGCAATTGAACAAATGTATATAGTAAAGAAATCTGTGATATTTTAGGATAATTAAAAATGCAATTCACGAGAAAGCTTAAGCTGATTTTAGACCCGCTAACCATGGGATAGAAAAAATATTTATATACATATATCGGTATACTTTGAGCGTAATACTACTATATATCAATATATCAATATATGGGTATATTAATTCGGTATATTTTGAATTAATTCGGTATTGTGTTGCTTTCATTCACAATGACGACTTTAGCTTACTTACTTCTTTATCCTATTGGGATTCACTCTCAAGAATTCCATTTGTAGAAAACAAAATTGAGTCCAAAGTAAAGCTTTAAAATGTTTTCTAACGAATGTTCTACTAAATATAAAACAAACATAGTAGAAAGTTCTTCATGCTCTTACCACTTCTATGATAATTGAATAAATGATTGATATTTATCAATTGAATTACATCAGTAAAGTAATCTTTGGCTGGCAATCCAATATAAATGAGTTTTACTTGTAGCTGCCATATTAACTATTGTGCCTCAGTGAAAATGTTTACTTTATTTGCTAGAGCGCAAAACATTTACCTGCGAGCTAAAGTTGTGCCGGAAATGTTTTGTAAAAATAGTGAATAGTGAAGAGAGGACAGCAAAAATATGCAACATAGCAATTGCAATTGCTTGGCTTGCTAAATTTTTTATGCGAAGCATCTATGCAATTTTATGAAATTCGACTTTATGACTCTGTGCTCTCTGTATCTTTTAGCAATTTGTTGGTTTGCTATGGCTGCTGCTGCTGTTGCTGTTGCATTGTTGTTGCATTATCATTTGTTGGCTGAGTGCACTTTAAATAATCGTTGGCTCTTCAAATTGTTTTGTATAAGCTACGCTGAGAGTGCGAAAGAGGAGGGGAAATTGAATGGGTCCAGCAAATTTTACCTTGGCTGCAATTTTTATCAAATTTTTTTATTGTTGTAGCCATAGCTGTTACTGTGGCAGCTGTGCAGTGATGTTGATGAGCTTTTTATGGCCGGGTCATTAGAGGGCGTGCCACGCAACAACAGCAACAGCAAACAGCAACAGCAAACAGCCAATGCAACAGCATCTTTTGTCTTGACTGGCTGCACAAAACATTAGCATCATCATCATCGTGAACGTTGTCGTCATCATCAGCATTGTCTTGGCTGCCTTGCATCTTGATGTATCTGCGGAATTGTGGCAACCAGTTGTCTTTTAACCGGTTTTTTTGGGCGTGCTTGCGTGCGCCAGCAATTGCCCGAACGTTTAACGATCTGTTTATGGGCCCAAGCTGCGACTTGGTTTTGGTCTGAAGCTCCTCTCCCAGTCTCACTCTGTACCCTTGTGCACAATCAGCGACTTGAAATCTAGAGCTAAACATCTAAAACAGAACAGAGGGTACTTTTGAGTACCTTTAGTTTGGCATTTTCGAGTGGCTTAGCCCATGAATACTGCCTGCTGGTAACAAAAAGTACGCATTCATAGTGTGTTCACTAATACTATTCATAAATTCAAATGAAGCACTGCATAACAACAACAATAGAATACAGTGAAAAGTAAATAAAGGAATGGAAAAAAATCAAACGACAAACAATATGAACAACTGAAAGACGGAGAGACTGAAAGAGTCATTCTTGTCTGCTCTTGTCTACAATAGTTTGTTGCTCGAATAGTTCTGTATTTTTTATTTTTTTGTTCATCATTGTTTTCTCTTACGCTTTGCTTATGCTTCCACGTTTACCTTTTGCTTGTGTCATTGTCATGACCAGGCAGGCAGCGGCATAAACATTATTCGCTTATCTGTTATCAACTGAGCTCTCTATCTCTCTCACCATGAATTCCCATCTCCTCCTTGTCTCTAGCTAAGCCTTGCCCTGTCCGTTTTCTGTTCTCCAATCTTCTCTGCTAAGCTCTTCGGCATTTTAGCTTTTTCACAATTAGTTTAAAAAGCAAAACCCTTTAGCATGTTGCCAACCGTTTTCTATACTGTCGAGTGATTTGAATAAACTCGTTAAATAAACACCAAGTAAAGGAAAATTTTGAATAGAGTTGAATAAAGATTTCATTTACAAAGAGATAAATTTAAAAATACCGAAAAACTCTCAAAACATGAAAAAGTGATCATAAATAAATATAATTTGTATTTATATTATAATTACGATTTTACGACTCAACACTGTCTAAGCAATATATAATAATTATTTATCAGCTCATCTAAAAATATTTGAAACAAATTAATTTATGAAAAAAACATTTGGAACTAGAAATTTACAAATAAGAATTCAACTTTCTTTGAAAAACGAGTTTAAATTTTGTAGCAGAAATATTTTATTTTGAAAAAACAGTTCTAAAATTAAGATTTTTATCTGAGTACTTCTTAGTACGCACTAAAAAGTGCGTCTTGAAAATCTTGTACTTTGGACTTAACATATTTTGAGAATTTGGCATTTTTCAGAATTTAAGAATTTTTTCCTATTTTAACAACACAATTTTCAAGACGCATGTTCTTGATTTTCGAAATTGCTCTTTTTCCCAGTGTACCAATATTTTTTGCCAGAGTTGCATTACAATGCTTAAAAAATATCCTGCGCAATTTAGCGGAACATCGCAGGCAATAAAAGCTCCTCGATATATTTGCCAGTTGCAAGCAAAAACGCAATTTGACTGCACAGTGTGATCAGGTGCACTGCCTGTGGCTTATTGCCCCTAGCTGCTGCTGTTGTTGTTGTTGTTGCTGTTGCTGTAACTGGCTCAGGGCGCAATTTCTCGTACGCTCGATTAAAGCTGTAAAGCCTTTCGCTATAACGCTGCATGCATTTCCCTCTCCTCCAGTTGTGAGACTCCTACGTGGAGTCGTGTTCCCCTCATCATATTTATGGAGTTGGCATTTTTGCATTTATTGCCGCTTTGTTTGCTTCATTCCCCTTCGCTTCCTCAACTCCCTCCCCAACGGACATGATTTTTCAATGCCAAGCTACGGCTCTAGTTTCCTGTGAATTCCCCCAAAAGCATTTGCCGTAAGCATTCCCTAGTTGCTCTGCTCTGGCTCTGGCTCTGACTCTGGCTTTGGCTCTTGCTTCGACTCTGGCAGACATCAATGGCCGCAGTCAGTCTTGTCGGCTTAGTCGGCACACCCACTCTCTCCTTTACCCTCCATCTACGGCTGCAATGGGACGCACACAACATGCACTTCATTTCAAATGCCTTTTTCTTTTGCCCAAGCTTCGACTCGCTACTCGGCCCATTTCATGTCTTCGAAGTTATGGTCTGGCCTGACTGCCGACTGCCAGTCCAGAGTTAAGCCCAAGGCCCAGAGCACTTCCTTCCTGCCACTGAGTGGAATTGTGGAACTGGAATCAACTCAGTAAGTCCGTCATTCGTTGTCGTTGTTCTGACTCGGAAACGTTTAACTCTGCTGATTGATTGCAGTCAACAATTGTTTGTTCTTTATACAACATTTATTTCCAGTTAGGCGGTTAGTCATCATAGGCCGCATTTTTTTGTTCCTTGTGGGCGATTCTTTTGTCTCGCTTTTCGCTTTTTTTTTTGTTTTGTTTGGTTATGCTAATGCTCCATTGCTTTCTTTTGCGGCTTTCGTACTTGGCGTCGTTCTTAAAGTTCTCTTGTGGTTCGCTTGTTATCTTTAATTGGCTTTCCACTCATTTATTTGTCGTAGTGTCGCAACAATTGCCTGTTGTTCTGCTCGGCCATAGATCAAGTTCTATGCAACACGAACATATGCAGCATGTTGCTTGTAGTTCGCCCACACACTCACGCCTAAAGGGGCAAATGTTCTCCCATTCGAAAGCAACTTTTATAATTGGCCGAGTGTTTTCAATGTGTTCAATGATTCATGGCAATTTTGATTTTATTGCCGCCTACCACAGAGAATTTTGTTTTGCTTTTGCTATTGTTGTACTCACTCTCTCTCCTGGCTTTGGCATTTTGTGAGCAGTAAACTGACAATTATGGGGCGAAACTAGTAAATTTAGCCTCAACCTGTAAATGCTCAATTGAGTGGAAATTCGAATTGAAAATTCATACAGGAGGCTGTTATGCAAATTGCTAGAATTATTATTTTTGCATACATTTTTAAAGGAAAAGCTTTCTTAGCATTGAGCTAAGTGCCGGCAAAGCTCTCTAATACTTCAATATATTCTATTCTAATACTGTCAAGAATTCAATTTCGAATTTATGTTTTATATCACAGAAAAGAACAGAATATATCATTCTATGAATGCAATTAATTACATTTCTTTATGGCTCAGAAAATACATTCTTTTGCTATTACTCACATGCACACCTTGCTGCGCTTCAAACTAATTTTCAAGTGCTCCCAGCGAATTCCATATTTAATTAAAACTGGTTCGATTGCCATAAAAAAGAGTAGCGTAAAGAAAATGTAGAAAATAGATGAGAAAAAAAACGTAACAAAAACGAGCTTGAAGCACTCTTTTAACGCTGCTTTATTGCTGCCTTTTTTAGTTCCGGAAATTGATTGACATAATAAAATAATCCTTGAGAGTTAATTGAAATGGACGAGGCGAGTAAATATAGAGAGACGGACTGACGATGGCTGGATAAAGCGTGACAGGTGGGAGAAAAACCCAAAACGAAAGCAGGGAGGAAACAAACAGAAAAAAAAACAAAGGCAAAAGCAGGAGCAACTACAGCAATTAAATGAAATTAATGCGAGTTTTATTGAAATGAAATTTGCCATAAAAAAAACAAACACACACACACACAGACACAGAGAGACTAAAAGGCGTAGCGGAAAAACGAGCAGCATGAAATGGTGTTATAACAATTCGATTAGCATGGTCAAGTCTCACAATAAATTTATAACCTTTAAAGCGACGCAAATTCAATTTACCAAAAAAAGAAAACAAGAAGAAAAAAAAAACAACGTTATATCTGTTGGCCATTACTCAAAACTTTCGGCCCCATGTTTGCCATCAATAATAAGGCTAGAACGAAAGGGGGAAAGAACGAGGGACGAGGCTACAAATAAAGCCAAAATCGAAAGACGAGAGTTTTTGGGAAACAAAACTTGAGTAAATTTTTCGGGGCTATAATCTGCCCGAAGCTTACAACGCGGCACGAAATTTTAATTATGGCCAGCTTAACGGGGGAAAAACTTTGCTACGGTCAGTGAGTCTCCTCCCCTTCCACCTCTTTCTCACCCAATGAAATAGCCAAAGTTGTGTAACAATTTATTTACTCGCATATTTGCTGCTGAACCCTTTTAAAGTCTACTGGCTGTCCTGGCAATTACTCGGTGCTAGGACATCTTAGTACCCAACTGTCAACCATTTTTAATTGACTCACAATCCCTTGGAGACGCGCGCCCCATGCCAACTTTTGCAAATCAAACACGCATTTGAATCCGATTTTAATTGGCCTCAAACTCTCTCAACTCAACTCTCAACTCAACTCAACTAAACTCTCTCGCCTTTAGCTTGAACCCAACTCGAACTTGGCCAACAAATTTATTGCAATCGGCGCGTTTTTTGAAGTCTTTTCTTGCTGTTTTATGGTACTTTTGTTTTATTTTTCTGAATGTACATATATATTTTTTTTGTTGTTTTCGCATTTGGTTTACATTTCCTTGGCTGTTGTTTTAAGCCAACGCTTCGTGCTCCGCTGTTCCGTAAAATTAATGCCCCGGGACAAGAGAGGTCGCAACAGGGTTGGGCTTTTGCTAGCTTGAGGCACAGTTGTTGTTGTTTCGCTTGCTCTCGCTCTCTGTGTATTTCCGGCTCAATTGTTGCACTAAATACTTTGCACAAACAACAACTGAATAACCAAAGACCAGTTTTAAAACGGAACCAGTTCGCGTGCCAGCTCAACTGAACATATGTTAATGCCCTCAAGCAGGACCCAGGACCTCGAGTCTTTCGCTTGAGTTCATCTTTTATTTGCATCGCGTTCAGCTTTAATTAGATACGTCAAGCCAAGTCGACTCATCATTATCAACGCTCCAATGACAAAACCATAGCGAATGCAAATGACGAATGACGAATGACATTTGATATGCATCTTCTACTGCGTGTACAATTTACGACCTAAGGCCTAAGTTTGGGTTTTTGGCAGCTGTCAGTCTTGTTGCCTTTACCAGGAGTTAAATAGGGTTCCAAAAATAACAGAAACATAGCTTAAGCTATTGTGTAAATGATTGAATGGGTCATCAGTTAATTGACCAGTTAGGTGCTTAAAATAATGGAAATCCATTAAGTGAGTGCCATCAAAAATAATTGATTAATTAGCGGCTGCTAAAATCGAACATCAAGTCATATTGAACTATCACAGAATCAACTAAGTACTACTGCCACTTTCACAAATTAACCTCTTTTTTTTAGTAGATAAAATATCTTAAAAGCACCTGTAAGCTGTCAGCCACAACTTGTTAAACTGTTCGGAAAGCTTTCATTTTGTCTTCGCTTAATATTGATTAATCTTTTAACCAGATTAAAAATGTCTGCGTTTTTTCTCATATGCTATGATGGAACCTCCCACTTTTATTTCTTATGAATACTTTTAAAAATGCTGAGCCAGAACAAAAAGAAAGAATCAACATTTGATTGATTGTCGATGCAGGGCCGTGTTAAAAACTTTAATAAGTTTAGCCAACGCCAGCATAAAATGAATTTATACAACTTCAAAAAGACAACAACAAAATGAAGGATGAATGTGAGCAAATATTGTAGGAAAAAAGTTAATTAAATTGAAAACATTCACTGGATGCCGAACCAACAAATAAATAAAACAAGAATTTACAACATGTAACTTCCGTGTATTGATTAAAACTCCCAATAAAAACAATCAAAAATAAATAAAAGCTGAAATGTAGTAAATTGCGGACAGCACCAAAAATAAACGACATAAAAAAAGAAATAGAATGAATTATCGCCATATTGTAACTTTATATGTTGTCGTCCTACTACACACATACTAGCATTTTAACCTATTGAATTTGGCCAAAAGACATCGCCGCGTCATGTTACAAATTAGCCTCGGGTTTTAATATCAGACTCTCATTTGAGCTGTACATTTTTCAGGAAAAGAGAAAGCCACGTTCTAGTTGTGAATATGTGATACAACGATACCCATTAAAAAAAATTACAGAGTGCATTTCATTTGTCATTGAAAAGAATATTTAAATCTTGTTAATAATTGGTTGGATTCTTTTCGATGTGCAAAATAAAGAAATGTGTTAAGCCTGTACTTAAATAATAGCTTCCGGAATTCAAATAATTTAATGGAAGTAAAATCTGTAAATAATATACATATTTTTTGTAATGTGCATCAGGGAAAGATCAATATAATGTGTGATTTATAGCTGTGATTTCGATGCGCTCTCCTTTTTTCCGTAGTCTGTTATTTAGTAACATATATAGTAGTAAACGAAGGGTACAAAAAAGTGGAAATACCGTGAAAATGTAGCGCCAGGGGATGCTGAGTAAAAAATGCATTGCGATGCAACTGTAAATGTGAAAGGCAGTTTTTAAATGCGCTGCAATGCATCTTGTTAATTTAATGCAATTTATTTTCGCGCTCTTGCTGCAATTGTTAAATGACTGACTCACTGACTGACTGACCGAGAGACTGAGTGAATGCTTGACTCCTGGACCACTGATTGCGGGCGTTTTGTAAGGATTTTCGGTGCAGAACTATTGTGGTCATAACTAACCAGCATGTGGGCAAGAGACCACAAAAAGGGGAAGCGGAAGGGAAGCAGGCACGTTGAAAGGTCCTGCAACGCAATCAGTTGAGTCAAGTGTTCGTGCAGGACTGATTTTCACAGAGATTGCCTGGCAGGCGTTGTCTATTGTGATTATGCGATGCTGGCTGACAAGATGCCCAGGAGGCGGTTCACACGGAAGCGACGACAACAGTGACAGCACCAACAACAGCAGCAGCAACCAACAGGCAACAAAAGCAGTTCATTATAGTGGCTGCAAAAAGTCAGGCCAGGAAGAAGGCGCTAACCAAAAGGCAGCTACGCAAAGAAGAAACCAAGTAAAAAAAAAAAAACATAATAAAAAACTGCAATGTAAAAAGTAAGCCAACAGTCGAAAAGAAAATGAAAACGAAAAGAAAAGCCAACACCAACATCAACAGTAGCTGTAGCTATAGCTGAAGCAGCAGCAGCAGCAGCAGGAAAAGTCTCCTTGAGCTGTGCTTATCTGACAGATACAATTTTCAAATTGCTGAGATACTCTCACGGCATTTTGTACGTTTGCTTAACACACAAAAACCGAAACAGTGCGGCAAATTGTTGGAAAACGGAAAACTCGCAACTGTTAACTGAAATCGAGTTGTTTGCTGGGAAAATGCCAAAAGCTGCAAGCAATTGAAATTATGCAAGAAATTTCACTGCTGATGATGTGATGATGATTATGCTATGCCACTTATGCAATCAGAGTTTAAGCTAAGCAAAGCAAAGCACAGCACAGCAAACCTTGGCACACTTTAAGGCCCAATTAGCAATTTTTGCAAGTCGCATTTGGTGTGACAACGATTTAAAAGTCACTCGGCTGTGTTTGCACATCGATAAGAAAGAGAAATGAGAGAGAGAATCCATCCGATGACAACAGGATCAAGCAAGACAGTAGTCAGTAGACAGTCAGTTGTCGGGAGAGATAGTAGTTGCTTAACCCCTGTGTCATTCTTAGTTTTAATCAACTGTTGACAGCTGAATGGCTCATTAAAACGCAAAGAAGAAAGTAACAGAGTAACAGGAGAGAACGAGAACCAGAGAAAGACAGATTAAGAGAGTCGCATCGAGATAAGGCCAGAATGCCATTCAATTAAGATAGTCCGAGGACTCGGTAGAATGTCACTTTTGACATTTATTAACTCGCAATTGTTGATTGTATTTATTTTCGTCCTTTTTGTTGTCTCTTTTGCTTCGGTTTGTGGCAATTGTTCAATTTATGCGGGTTGTGTTCAGCATGCGAATGTGCACAAAATCAAATACGTGTAGTAGATGGATATTCCCTCAGGGATGATAAGCACAACTACATAGAATATGATATGTTTAAGCCAGTCAAAGAAAGACAGAGCGAAGTCAGTAAAGCAAAGTGCCAGTAAAGTGCTGATGGCTATTTATTATTGGGGGTAAATTACGCTAAGCATTCGAGATGCACTCTTCAGATAGTTTTAAGGCAGCAGAAACAACCCTAAGTATCTATTTGAATTCTAAAGAAAAGGGATCGCATTCTGTTTGCCTAAAGCAACCTTTTAGCCATATTTGTTTGCCTTTTTTGTCTGCTCAATAAACTTGAATGCATTTAACAATGCGAGTAAATTTAACTTAATTGCTTTTTATGCAATCTGATTAAATTAGAAAGTGAAATGGCAATATTTCAATGGCTCTTTCAGCCAGTCTTGTCTGCTGTAGACGAGCACAATGAATCAGTATTAGAGCATTTACACATGAGAGATTTCAATATGCACATATTTCATTCTAGACACATTCAAACACACACACACTAACACTCACTATAGCCTACAGACATTCCTCCATATATGGGTCACAATTCTGCTTGATGCTGCTGCCGGCAAATTTAACAATTCCCAGCATAATACGATATGTTGTCATCTCCACTAAGCGTATTTCCCACACACATATATATAGTAGTCGCTCTCTATCTCTAGCTTTTCAATTCTGTATTTCATATCTGTTTTTCAATTTCTATATGTCATCCATCTGCATCTATCTCAGCTAAATGCTTCTGTTGACAATTTAGCTTTAGCTTGTCGCCCACTCTAATTTCTCTCTTGACAGTTTTTAGCCGCAGACGCCGCTTGGCTGAGACTGCAGCACACAAGGAGAAGAAAAAGGAAAACAGAGAACGAAAGAGATGGAACAACAGATAGAAAGAGTGCGAGAGATGGAGACAGCTGAAAACACAGAAGTTTCATTATGCTGGGTTTAGTTTTGCTTCCAATTCGCGACATGTTGCAAATTTTTGCCGCTCTGTTGCATTTACGTTTTTTGCTTTTGCCACCAAGTTCTCTGTGGGCCATTTTGCCAAAGTCGTCGTCGGAGTCGTCGTGATGTTGCCAATGTCATCTGTCAATATTGATTTAAAATCAATTCATCTCCCGCTGCGACAACTTCTGATTTCATCTTCTCTTGGTCGCGCAGCTTGAGTTTTTCATTAGCTGGACTCGCGCTGCTCCCCAAAGTGGGTCGCAGTCCATTTTGTGTGGAAATTTACCAAGTCTTTAGTTACACTGGGAGTAGAATTCTCTATTCTAAGTATGTGTTTGTATGTGGAGTTTGTGCGTGTCTCTTATTACAAATTTATGGTATGCATGCTCTCTGAATTAATCAAATTTTGCTGCGACGCGCCCATTGAGTTGAAACCCTCGGATAGTGTCTGATATTCTCTCTGATAGTCGGGAGCCAAGCCCTTTCAGTCCATGACACTTGTCCATCAGCTTGGCAAACAAAACGAGCCAAGTCGAGCCCAGGCTGCCAGTCATAGTTCTGTTAGTCAGTCAGTCAGTCAGCCAGTCACTCATTTCAATTGAAGCGAACGTCATTTGAAACGTGGCCACTCCACCCAACTTAGTTTGTTAGCCAGCGACCACAGCGATTACCAACTGAACCACCCAGTTTACCATTTTTACCATTTACCAGTTACACACAAGGTTCAATGCTCCAATATGCAAATTGAGTCTTGTTATTGTTGCTGCAGTTTGTTGTTGCTGCTGCTCAGCACGCACAACAAAAGTACAAAATTTTCTTTCGTTTCGTTTCGTACCTTCCTTATTTTTTTTTTGTTACTTTTCGCAAGTTTAAAAAGCGATTTAAAGCGGCGCTTGGGAGACGTCAACAAACTTAAATACAATTTGGCGAGCATGTTTTCAAGAATTACAGCACGAAAATAATGTAAGCATGGGCTTTACATATGCATACCCCACGTTAATCCAATGAAATGACCATACAATGCAGCCACAATGCAGTTATGCTTGAGCAAAGGCGACTAGCTTGCTACCCTGTAATTGGATATTAAGTAAATAAATGATTTTTTAAATATTTCATTTAGTAGATCAACTCTTTAAGTAATAAAATATACAGTCGAAGTACTCCTTCCAAATAAATTTATTGCAGTAATTATAAATTCACAGACTCCGCTTAAAAGCGCGTCTAGGGTATCAAAGGCTTTGACCAAGGACTCTCTGTAGTGCTGGTGTTGACTCCTCATTTCAATTGCATTCACAACACTTAACAATTTACTACCAACTACCAACTACCGAAGCGAATTACATACATCGTGGGTGTGTGTGTGTGTGTGTGCACTATATACATACATATAAATTTTCACGCAATAAAAGGCAATGGCTTTTAACTGGGAAAACAGACGACAATGAGAACATCGCACGGGGGCAGTTCTGTAAAATATTTAACAAAAAAACGTTAAATGAGTCTGCGATATACGAGTGAAGCGCGTAAAAAATTGCAAAAGTGCCGCTTGAAAAATGGCAAAAGAAAAGCCAAATTACATGTATACATAAAATATATGTTGCATTGTTAAATGGCTGCAAAATAAATACAACACAAATATTAAATCATTAATCCATTAATGACTGAATTCGAGATGTTTTCCAATTTTTTTCTCTAACAATTCACAATTGACAATTGTAATTGATATAACAATGAGAGGAATGTGACAAATTATTGCAACAATTCAATCAACGTTTTTTTTTTTCTTAGCAAAAAAGTATGTTTTGCATATCTATTATATTTATCTTGATGGCAGACAAATTATCAGAGAAAAATTTAAACCATTTATGAATAATGACCAGCTAAGATTTCACTTTAATTAAATTGTCATATTTTGTGCTGCAAATTGAAATTCAACAAAACAACCACAAAATTGTGGGCGTTGTACAAAGAACAATTCAACAATTGTCTCGAATAAAAGTAAATAAAATTATTACTCTACTAAATTGTAAGCATGAAAGCCAAGGAAGGAAAACTGTTATTCTTAGTTGTTCGTACAATTTGCATATAAATGATTTCACGTTCTAATCATTTAGTTAGTTGACTTATCGGTAAACCAGCAAAGGTAATCAGCATTAAGATTTTCCGCAATGCATTGTGAAATTAAATTTAATTAAATCGAGACACACACACGCATAAATTGAAGACTGCAAGAGTCAAAGATACAACATGCCTTCGAGGAGGAGGAGGAGGAGGAGGGGAACTAATAGCATTTTGAATAACTTTCTCTTCATTTGTAGCTAGCAAATACTTTGTGCTTGACTCAGCCCATAAATGTGACGAGCCCATAAAGCAGCGAAATACGTGCTGAAAATTTCAATTTTGTAGCCCCATTAGTTGGCCGCCTAGAAAATCACTTTATGGCATCATTGTAATGCTTATTTTTATTGTTATTTCAATTAGCCAACTGATTACTAATTGCATTGTAATAAATACCCCATAATATAATAGAATATTTGCAACGTCAATTGAGAACGGTAAATTAAAGAGAAAATACATTTTATACAATTAAATTTCACTGGAGTTCTTAAAAGGCAATAACAATGCTGATGACTTTAATGCTTTCTTAATTGCCATCTATATTAGTTTTTGCTAATACTATTGTCGGATTATTTCACTTGAATTTACGCCTGACATTTTTACATGTTAATTAAAAGATTTCAGCAACATTTAAAACCACAATCAAGTGGCTTAGTGCAGAGACAGGCTATAAAATGCAGGTAAAGGCCACAAAGTGTGAACAGCATATGCAGGCCCAACAAATAAGAAAGCTACAGTTGAGTGTACTCAACTTTGAGATACCCGCTATCTAATGTGAATAAAAGCAAAAAAGTGCGGTGTTCATTTTAAAATATAACAAATTAGTATACCACAAAAGACTATTTTAGGTATATTGATATAGTTTTACATTTAAGATTCCATAGAGTATATAATATACCAGACTTTCAGCCAAAGAAACTTTATAGTTAGAGGATGCCTTCTTCTTTCAGTTAGATTTCCTGAAGGCACAAACTTATAATACTCTTCTACCCTATGGGTAGCGGGTATAAAAAGACAACATTACTGCAACTGAAGCTGAGTGAAGCTGTAGACTGTAAGCTTAGCCAAGTTGCATTAAAATGGAACAACATTTTAATTACACGAAAGTGCGCTTTGTTTAATTAACAACAATAATAATGAGACGCAGCCACAGAATAAAGACGGCCAGAAGCAGAAAACTTCATGTTGCAAGTTTTGGCTAATTGATGTGTCAAACTTTAAGCAAATACCTAAAGAACAAGCGCGTGTGTGTGTGTGGTGGAAATAAGAGAAAGGGAAAGAATGAAAGGACGATAAGTGCAATTAGCAATTGCTGTAAGGCATTTCAAAACAATTTAAATAAAGTTCTAGTTTCCAGGCAGCTGCTCTAATTCACTTAGCCGGGCCAACTAAAACTTGTCAAAGAACACAAAAATATTTCAAGAAAATGGATAAGAAAGCCAGCCAACAAATTGCGATAAAACCTGAGCATGAAAATGTCAACAAAGCTGACAACATGGCCAAAATGAAACACTAAGGTGGGCATGCCAAATAAAAAAGAAGAAAAGACCAGATCCAATGAAAGGGAAACTAAAAGAGAAAAGCATAAAAAAGGGAAGTGAAGTGAAGTGAAGTGAAGTGAAGTGAAGTGAAGTGAAGATAGAAAGCGCTGCTAACACGTGCAGTCAATTTAGTGTTAAAAAAGCCAAAGTTTTGTCTATTATTAAATTTGCAAGAGCCCCAACAACAACAGCAACAGCAGTAGGAAAACTTAGCACACAACAAACTGGCAGCTTGAGGGACTGAAAGCCACGCCCCATAAAACGCCTTTCGTCACCTATCTCTAGGGCTGCGACAGCGGCAACAGGGCAACATTTGAATAATTACGAAAGTTGACTGCAAACTGAGTGA